>NC_053025.1:21091947-21281822 GCF_003073215.2 Triticum urartu
AACTTTTAGGCACAACATCAAAAAATTCATTTGTAGCAATTGGTTCCTTAATGATAGCAAAAAGATTGAACACTTATAGATTTAAGATGCGCAGTTTCCTTACTAGAGGATTCACCCTTATTTTTAGGAACATACATAAGCTTGGCAATTTTAGTAGGAGGACTTGGAGTATTCTTTACGGAAGAAAAAGTGGTTCCCAAGTTCGTAATGATACCCTCAAGCTTATCAATTATAGTAGAATCTAAGTTTATCTTCTCATTAACTATGGGTTCCTTTTCCTTAATATTTTTCAAAGTCATTCCTACCTTAGATCCATATTGAGTAATTTGATTGTGGATCTTTTTATCTAAATTTTCAATTAATTCGATAGTAGCAACTTTATTTTCAATAATTTCAAGTCTTTGCATAACATGCTCCAAAGTTAACATGGTTCCATTAACCAAAAGAGGTGGTGAGCCAAATAAATCTAACATAGCATTATAAGAATCAAAAGTATGGCAACCCAAGAAGTTCCCTCTGGTAATGGTATCGAGGATATATCTATACCAAGGATTAACACCTACATAAAAATTGCGGAGAAGAACTAAGGTAGATTGCTTCCTGGTAGATCTATTTTGAGCATTGCAAATTCTATACCAAGCATCTTTTAGATTTTCTCCCTCCCTTTGTTTAAAATTTAGAACTTCACTCTCGGGAGACAACGGAGAAGATATGAGACTAGCCATGACGACAAGCAAACAAACTAGCACACGAGCAAACAAGAGGCAAGCAGAAAGGAGAGGCAAATAGAGAGGGAGGATGGAGAGAGAGAGGGCGAATAAAACGGCAAGGGTGAAGTGGCGGAGAGGAAAACGAGAGACAAATGGCAAATAATGTAATGCAAGAGATAGGGATTGTGATGGGTACTTGGTATGTTGACTTTTTGCGTAGATTCCCCGGCAACGGCGCCAGAAATCCTTCTTTCTATGTCTTGAGCTTGCGTTGGTTTTCCCCGAAGAGGAAGGGATGATGCAGCAAAGTAGCGTAAGTATTTCCCTTAGTTTTTTAGAACCAAGGTATCAAGCCAGTAGGAGGCCATGCTCAAGTCCCTCGTACCTGCACAAAACGATAGCTACTCGCAACCAACGCGATTAGGGGTTGTAAATCCCTTCAGGGTCACTTACGAGGGTGAGATCTGATAGATATAATATTTTTGGTATTTTTGGTATAAAGATGCAAAGTAAAAAAGTAAAGGCAAAGTAAAAAAGCAAAACAAGATTAAAGTGATGGAGATTGATATGATGAGAATAGACCCGGGGGCAATAGGTTTCACTAGTGGCTTCTCTCAAGAGCATAAGTATTCTACAGTGGGTGAACAAATTACTGTTGAGCAATTGACAGAATTGAGCATAGTTATGAGAATATCTAGGCATGATCATGTATATAGGCATCACGTCCGTGACAAATAGACCGAAACGATTCTGCATCTACTACTATTACTCCACTCATCGACCGCTATCCATCATGCATCTAGAGTATTAAGTTAAAAACAGAGTAACGCCTTAAGCGAGATGACATGATGTAGAGAGATAAATTCATGCAATATGAAATAAACCCCATCTTGTTATCCTCGATGGCAACGATACAATACGTGCCTTGCTGCCCCTTCTGTCACTGGGAAAGGACACCACAAGATCGAACCCAAAGCTAAGCACTTCTCCCATGGCAAGAATTACCAATCTAGTTGGCCAAACCAAACAGATAATTCGAAGAGACCTGCAAAGATAACCAATCATACATAAAAGAATTCAGAGAAGATTCAAATATTATTCATAGATAGACTTGATCATAAACCCACAATTCATCGGTCTCAACAAACACACCGCAAAAAGAAGATTACATCGAATAGATCTCCACAAGAGAAGGGGAGAACTTTGTATTGAGATCCAAAAAGAGAGAAGAAGCCATCTAGCTACTAACTATGGACCCGAAGGTCTGAGGTAAACTACTCACACTTCATCGGAGGGGCTAGGATGATGTAGAAGCCCTCCGTGATGACGGCCCTCTTCCGGCGGAGCTCCGGGACAGGCCCCAAGATGGGATCTCGTGGATACAGAAAGTTGCGGCGGTGGAATTAGGTTTTTGGCTCATGTTCTGATCGTTTGGGGGTACATAGGTATATATAGGAGGAAGGAGTACGTTGGAGGAGCACCGAGGGGCCCACGAGGCAGGGGGGCGCCCCCCCACCCTCGTGACCTCCTCTTTGACTCCTTGGAGTAGGGTCCAAGTCTCCTGGATCACGTTCGGTGAGAAAATCACGTTCCCGAAGATTTTATTCTGTTTGGACTCCGTTTGATATTATGTTTCTCCGAAACACTGAAATAGGCAAAAACAGCAATTCTGGGCTGGGCCTCCGGTTAATAGGTTAGTCCCAAAAATAATATAAAAGTGGAAAATAAAGCCCAATATAGTCCAAAACAGTAGATAATATAGCATGGAGCAATCAAAAATTATAGATACGTTGGAGACGTATCATGGACCCAGTCCGTGTAGTTGCTACCATCATCTTTCAACTTAGTTTTCTCTAGGAACGCGTTAAAATTCAAGGGAACAGTAGCGCGGGCCATTGTTCTACAACATTGATTCGCAAAAACTATTAGGACTAAGTTCATGATGAATTTTAGTTCAAATAATCAAATTACTAATGAACTCACACTTAAATCAACATCCATCAAGTTGTCTAAGGGATACATGACCCAAATCAACTAACCCATATCCGATCATCACGTGAGATGGGGTAGATTCAATGGTGAACATCTCCATGTTGATCATATCTACTATATGACTCACTTTCGAACTTTCAGTCACCAGTGTTCCGAGACCATGTCTGTATATGCTAGGCTACTCAAGTTTAACCCAAGTATTCTGCATGTACAAAACTAGATTACACCCATTGTATGTGAACGTAGAGTCTATCACACCCGATCACCACGAGGTGTTTTGAAATGACGAACTTTAGCAATGGTGCATACTCAGGGAGAACACTTTTATCTTCAAATTAAGTGAAGGGGTCATCTTATAATGCTACCGTCGTTCAAAGCAAAATAAGATGCATAAAGGATAAACATCACACGCAATCAAAATATGCAACATGATATGGCCATCATCATATTGTGCTTTTGATCACCATCTCCAAAGCAATGGCATGATTTGCATCGTCACCGGCACAACACCTTGATCTCCATCATTGCGTCGGTGTCGTCTCGCCAACTATTGCTTCTACAACTATTGCTAACTTATAGCAATAAAGTAAAGCAATTACATGGCACTTAAATGATTGGCACACAGGTCATACAATAATTAAAGACAGCCCTAAGGCTCCTACCGGTTGTCGTACTCAGCGACATGCAAGTCATGAACTTATTACCAGACATGATCATCTCATACATCAACATATATCACATCATATCTTGACCATATCACATCACAACATGCCCTGCAAAAACAAGTTAGACGTCATCTACTTTGTTGTTGCAAGTTTTACGTGGCTGCTACGGGCAACTAGCAAGAACCGTTCTTACCTACGCAAAACCACAACGGTGATTATCAAGTTTGTTGTTTTAACCTTCTGCAAAGACCGTCTGTAGTCAACTTCGATTCAACTAAAGTAGGAGAAACAGACACTCGTCAACCACCTTTATGCAAAACAAGTTGCATCTCAGTCGGTGGAACCAGTCTCATGTGCGTGGACATGTAAGGTTGGTCTGGGCCGCCTCATCCCACAATGCCGCCAAATCAAAATAAGACGTTGGTGATAAGTAGTATGAACATCCCCGTCTTCAACTCCTTTGTGTTCTACTCGTACAAATCATCTACGCATAGATCTGGCTCATGATGCCACTATAGGGGAATGTTGCATGGAAAACAAAAAAAATCTACACACACGCAAGATCCATCCATGGAGATGTATAGCTACGAGAGGGGGAGAGCACCTATATACCCTTGTAGATCGCTAAGCGTAAGCGTTTATCAACGCGGTTGATGTAGTCAAACACCTTCACGATCCGTCCCGATCAAGTACCGAACGTACAACACCTCCGCGTTCAGCACACATTCAGCTTGATGACGTCCTCGCCTTCTTGATCCGGCAAGAGGGGAGAAGTAGTAGATGAGTTCTAGTAGCACGACGGTGTGGTGATAGTGGTGGTGAAGAACAATCTCCGCAGGGCTTCGTCAAGCACAATAGAAACTATGACGGATGATAACTAGAAGGGGCAGGGTTGCCGACACACGGCTTGGTGAATCTTGATGTGTTTTGGGTGCTAGACCTGCCCCTCTATTTATATGTTGAGCCCTGGGGTCGTTTCTTGGAGAAAGGCCTCCTCAAAGTCGGTTTGGCCCGCAAGGCAAGAGTCCTTCTCGGACTCCAGGACCAGACGCCAGGGTCCTTGGCATCTGGCCTCGGACGCCAGGGTCCCTAGCGTCTGGCCCCTTGGCCTCCGCAAAACTCCTTTTGCACCTTCCTAAAGCCTCGTGGGCTTTACCCCTTGGCCCAAATAAAGTGTTCTCGTACCCGAACATTTTGGGAAACATCTGAAACCCCTTCCGGTGAATTCTAGAACCCTTTTGGAGACCAAACACTATTATCCCATATATCAATCTTAACCTCTAGACCATTCTGGAGCTCCTTGTCATGTTCGTGATCTTATCCAGGACTTCAAACAACATTCGGTCACCAAGATACATAACTCATATAATACTATATTGTCAACGAACGTTAAGCGTGCGGACCCTACGGGTTCGAGAATGATGTAGACATGACCGAGACGCTTCTTCGGTCGGTAACCAATAGTGGGACCTGGATGCCCATATTGGTCCCTACATATCTACAAAGATCTTTATCGGTCGAACCTTTATGACAACATATGTGGTTCCCTTTGTCCGTCGGTATGTTACTTTCCCAAGATTCAATGGTCGGTATCTCCATACCTAGTTCAATCTCGTTACCGGCAAGTCTCTTTACTCGTTTTCGTAATACATCATCACATAACTAACTCCTTAGTCACTTTGCTTACAAGCTTCTTGTGATGCTTATTGCCGAGAGGGCCCAGACATACCTCTTCGTTACACGGAGTGACAAATCGCAATCTCGATCCATGCCAACTCAATAGACACATTCGGAGATACCTGTAGAGCATATTTATGATCACCCAGTTACGTTGTGACGTTTGATAGCACACAAGGTATTCCTCCGGTATCCAGGAGTTGCATGATCTCATGGTCAAAGGAATATGTATTTGACATTAAGAAAGCAGTAACAATAAACTGAACAGTCATATGCTATGCCAACGGATGGGTCTTGTCCATCACATCATTCTCCTAATGATGTGATCCCGTTATCAAATGACAACTCATGTCTATGGTTAGTAAACCTTAACCATCTTTTGACCAACGAGCTAGTCTAGTAGAGGCTCACTAGAGACTTGGTATTTCTTTATGTATTCACACATGGATTTAAGTTTCCGGTCAATACAATTCTAGCATAAATAATAAACCTTTATGATGAATAAGTAAATATGATAATAACCAATTTATTATTGCCTCTAGGGCATATTTCCAATAGATTCCTCCGAGGAGTCCAAGTGCGAAAGCATCGAGTCAACCGCCAAAGTCCTCATGGTGGACAACTCTGAGCATCGCGTGCCCCCGGGATACATGTATTCCTGGGACGGCCGCGCGGGTGCTTCACACAGCAACACCAGCGGCGCTGGTGCAGGTCATGAGCCATACGTGCCCTAGGCTCTTACTCGGGAGTAGTGTGAGGAGCTTCACCATAAGAACGAGCAGCTCTTAAACACCCCCATCACCGTGATGACCTTTGAAGCGCTAGCGATGGAGTTGACTCGCCTGGGTGCCCTGGCCGAGCGTGACCGCCTCGAACGGGTTCAGAGGGAGCTGGACGAACATCGCGCCGCCAACCCAGCTCCAGTCAGCATAAGCACCGACTTTACTCCGCTAAAAAATCTTGCAGCCGCTACTCAGATCGCGGATTCCATCTAGCCCTCCGGCTTCGCAGCCAGAGAGGGGATTCGACAGATCCAGGCGCTCCTGAAGACAGCGTTGTCGCAAAATACGGCAGTGTCCCGGTCCAGGGATCGCATCCATAGCGTATTGGTGCATGGGGAGACCGTTCAGTTGGCTCACAGCCCACTCGGCTCCGGCAGGCGCCGAGTCACATCCTCCTCGAGAGATCACTATGCAGATTGGAGACGCAATCGGATTGCGTCACCCTGGCGGCACGATGATTACGATCGCGCCCTAATGCCACCGCGAGATGGTGCGCACGGGCGCCAACCCTACGATGATAGACAGACACACAATGGTGATCGAAGATCGAGTCCCACTCGTCACATGAGAGACGCCCGACACTCATAGTTCAACGTGAGATCCGTTTTTGCTTAGAACCTGGTTGATAGGGTCCGGCCTTTGCGAGAAGGCCAAGATGCCGACGTTCCAAGTGGTTCCGTTCCCTCGGGTCATGAGTGTTTCAGCTGGTACATACGGGTGGCAGAGATTCCCAACAACTTCAGGTTGGCCATGGGGACCAGCAAGTTCACTGGCAAGTCCAAGCCATAGATCTAGTTAGAAGACTACCGAGTGGTAGTCCAGATCGGCGGCGGCAATGACAACGTGCCTATGAAACATCTGTCGCTGATGCTCGAGGGCTCCGCTCGGGGATGGATCACACAGATCCCGTCAGGTAGCATATATTGTTGGGACGATTTGGCGAGAGTGTTCGTCAAGACCTTTGAGGGCACTTACAAGCGGCCAAGTGGTTTGGCCAAGTTACAGCATTGCGTGCAGAGAAAAAACGAGACTCTTCGAGAGTACGTCCAGCGGTGGACCACCCTGGACAACATGGTGGAGAACGTCACCGAACACCAGTCAGATACCGAGAGCTGAACATGAAGTTCGGTTGAACTGAGACCCCGACTCTCATTCGGGCTATGGAGATAGCCAATAGGTACGCCAATGGTGAAGAGAAATACCAACTAAGAAGTAGCAAAACCTGAGCGGGTAAAGCTCATCAGTCGGATAACAACAAGGGCAAGAAGCACAAGCGGAAAGCTGACGCAGGAGGGAGTGTCAAGGTTGCGGCCCTGGCTGGCCAAGGCAAAGGCTCCCAAAATCAGAAGAAAAAAAGACTGGAAGGGAAAGAAGCAAGTCACCCTGAAGACCGACATCCTTGATCAACCTTGCCCTCGACAAATTGCCCTCGACATCATATTCGGCGAAAAACGGAACTTCGGAAAAGAGCGGTTAACTTTCGAAGGGGTAGGCTTCCGGAGTGCTTACCACGCCATCCTGGGTAAGTCAGCCTACGCACATTTCATGGCCAGTCCATGTTACGTGTATCTTAAACTTAAGATGCTAGGGACGAATGGTGTGATCACTATCACAGGCAATGGGAGGTTGGCCAAAGAATGTCTCCAGAAGGGCTCCCAGAAGCTGATGAGCAGATGGCAATGGCCTAGTTGGATGAGTACAGGAAAGCGGTGGATTCGAGTGATCTACTGAAGTCCAAAAAGTCGATTGTGGAATTCGCTTTCCAGTCGGCCGGAGAGATGACGCCGGTGCACGTTCATCCTGACGATCCAAATGCTGCCCCAACCAACATCTCCACCACCCTTGACAGCAAATAGGAAGGCTAGCTCGTCCAGTTCCTCCGTGAGAACCGGGACATCTTCGCATGGAAGCCTTGTGACATGCCGGGTTTTCCCAGGGGACTGGCTGCGCACAGACTACGTGTCGACCCGAAGATGAAGCCTGTTAAAGAGCACCTTCGACGATCTTCCATAGAGAAGCACAAGGCGATTGGTGAGGAGATCGCGCGGCTCTTAGCCGCCGAATTCATCCGAGAGGTGTACCACTCCGAGTGGCTCGCCAACGTCGTCATGGTGCCAAAGAAAAATATCTCTATCCGAATGTGCATCAATTTTAAGCACATCAATCGGGCATGTTCGAAGGATCATTTCCCTCTCCCTCGCATAGATTAGATAGTAGACTCTACTACCGGGTGTGGCGGTTATCGTTTCTGGATGCGTACTCCGGGTACCACCAAATCTGAATGTATGGTCCCGATAAAATAAAAACAACCTTCATCACCCCATTCGGGTGTTTTTGCTATATCACTATGCCATTCGGGTTAAAAAATGTCGGGGCTACATTCCATCGCATGATTCAGAAGTGCTTGCAAAAGCAGATCAGTCGGAATGTGGAGGCCTATATGGATGACATCATGGTCAAGTCTAGGAAAGGTTCCGACCTCGCTGAGACCTTCGTGAACCTGGGTGTTTTTGGCATAAAGCTGAATCTGGCTAAGTGTACCTTCGGGGTCCCTGCCGGCAAGTTACTCAGAACGCGCGATCGACGCAAACCCTGAGAAGATCGGAGCTATCATCCGAATGAAACAACCAGAGCATCTCCATGACGTACAACGCCTCACAGGCTATCTGGCAGCCCTGAGTAGGTTCATCTCAAGACTCGATGAAAAAGCCCTGCCACTTTACCGATTGATGAAGAAATATGATAGGTTCGAGTGGACTCCCAAAGCGCAGGCCACATTCCAGGAACTCAAAGCTGTGCTTTCCACCCAGCCGGTGCTAGCTGCTCCAAGCAGCAAAGAGCCCTCGCTCTTATATATCGCGACCATGAGCCAAGTTGTTAGCACTGTGCTCACTGTGGAGCGGGAAGAACAAGGCAAAATCTTCAAGCTCCAGCGACCGGTCTACTACATCTCCGAAGTTCTGACCCCTTCCAATCAAAGGTACCCGCATTACCAGAAGTCAATGTACGGGACCTATCTGACTGCAAAGAATGTGGCACATTACTTCCAAGAGCACTCGGTCACAGTGATAAGTGATGCACCTTTGTCTGAGATCCTACGCAACAGGGATGCTACAGGCCGAGTGGCAAAGTGGGTCATTGAGCTCCTTCCGTTGGACATCAAGTTCGAAGCTAAGAAAGCCATCAAGTCGCAAGCCCTAGTGAATTTCCTCGCCGAGTGGATGGAACAAGAACAGCCCGTCCCGAGCCTCCCCGAGCATTGGACGATGTTTTTCGATGGTCCAAGATGCTCCATGGCTCCGGGGCCGGAGTGGTCTTGGTGTCCACCAAAGGCGACCGGCTCATTTATGTGCTTCAGATTCACTTTAACTCCTCTGATACGTCTCCAATGTATTTATAATTTTTTTATTATTCCATGCTATTATATTATCTATCTTGGATGTTTTATATGCATTAATATGCCATTTTATATCATTAACATGCTCCAAATTTCAATCCAAGCATTAAAATTGCCACTACATTCATGGTTAATGATACAATTACTCTTACCTGTAGAAGATCCAACGAAATTTAAATCCCCCCAATAAGAGTGGGACTAAAATCATCTATGAACATGATGTGTAGCTATGAAAGAAAGGCTTGTTACCGTTCTCATAAGGAGAGCCACATGCAATAATAACCCTAAAATCCTTATTATTACATTTGAGCTTAACATTACAACTTCCTAAAAAAAATCCAAGACAACCCAAGAAATAGCACACAAACTATCTAAATCCACTCCTATTAGGATGCCACAAGCATTGTCCTTAGATCGTAGATGGTTCCAACTAAAGTTTCTATTGCCTACTAAAGATTTCAGGTCAGAGTCCAAAAAAGTCTCCTTCTTAGTTTCTTGAAAACCAATAACACAAGAATGTGTTTTGTCTATGATATTTAAAACCAAGGTTTTCTTACCATCTGCAGCAATGCCTCTAATATTCTAGAAAAGAGAATTCATTGGCAAAAGTTTGTATAGGTATAGTATGCACCATTTTACATCTACCTATTTAATTATGAATTTATTTTGCGTTGCTTTTGTATACGAAAGAGAACATAATTTAAAAAAGTCGTTAGCAGCGTTCAACCTTGGATTTTAGGATTTGAATTACAGTGCTAGGGGTTAGTTTTCAGGATTTGAATCACAGTGTTAGCAGCGTTCAGCAAAGTTTGTATCACTAGCAGCGTTTCATGCACGGCTGCTGCTGGTTAGTTTTCATCATGCAACGGAGGACAAATGCTGCCGGTTAGTTTTGAGGATTTTAATTACTGTGTTAGGGTTTTTTTGTTCCTATTTTCCCCCGTATATATGTGTTTTTCATTAAAATAATTTCACTTGGAGTTGGCCTCACTAGTAGAAAATAGGGCTTTGGTCCAGGCCGGGTCAGCCCATTAGTCCCGGTTCAGTCCAGAACCGGGACCAATGTGGGCATTGGTCCCGGTTCATGAGCCCAGGGGGCCGGCCGGGCCACGTGGGCCATTGGTCCCGGTTCATCTGGACCTTTTGGTCCCGGTTGGTGGGATGAACCGGGACCAATGGGCCTCGCTCCTGGCCCACCACCATTGGTCCCGGTTGGTGGCCTGAACCGGGACCAAAGGCTCCCCTTTAGTCCCGGCTCATGTCACCAACCGGGACCAATGAGATGCCTATATATACCCCTCGCTCGCGAGCAGAGCACCCTAGTGCTCTGTTTTTCTCTGGCCGAGGGGGAGAGGGCTTGGTGGTGCTCTAGCTCACCTCCTATGCACACAAGGTGTTCGATGGAATGCCCGAGCCACACTACTTAAGCTTTCTCCTCTCCAAGCTCGACCTCCAAGCTCCATTTTCCATAATATTTGTCTAGGTTTAGCGGTCCGTCACGCCCCGTCCCCGTCTTCACCGCCGTCGATCACCCGCGCCGAGCTCATCGCCGGCACCACCGTGGTGAGCCTCTTGTTCTTATCTTCTTTCTGAAAGGAAAAATATTCTTACTTGTATGTTTACATAGATACTTGTATTATTTTCTTACTTTTATTATTGCATCTTATATAGTGCGATGGTTTTGGTATCCGCCCCCGTCGGCCCTCGTCCTGTCTATGATTTGGATGTGGTATATATATTATCTTTATAACTATTGGTTCATTTATTGTTTATGAAAATTATGCCGACCAACGTGACATAGATTTTATTTATGTAGGATGTATGTGAATCGGAAATGCCAACCGACCCTATTGTCGAGAGGTTAAATTTAGTTGAAGAAGAAAACAATTTGTTGAAGGAAAAAATAAAAAAATTGAGGAGGAGAAGATGATATTGGAGTTGCATGTTGCGGATGTCGTCGATGATCACAAGATCAAGATGGATGCAATGCGCTTGAAGATTAGAAAGATTAGAAAATATGCCATTCATACCGAGGCTTGGTATCATTATGCCGTTGGATCAATTGTTACCTTGGTTGCGATTATGATCGCATTTGTTTTCGCATTGAAATGTTTTACATAGTTTCAATGCATGGTTTAATTAATTAGATGCTCTGGAGAGCTATATGTTGTTAGATGAGAACTATGTATGCACTTTGGTTTTAATGTGATGATGAACTTCTATTAATTTGGACACTTAATTATATATAATGCACGCAGATGAACCGACAATGGATGTACGGTGACAGACACACCCGCGAGTACATTAAGGGCGTGCATGAGTTTCTCGATGTGGCTGAGGCAAACAAGCAGAATGGTTTTATGTGTTGTCCATGCACTGAATGTGGGAATACGAGGTCTTACTCTAACCGGAAAATCCTTCACTCCCACCTGCTTTACAAGGGTTTCATGCCACACTATAATGTTTGGACGAGGCACGGAGAAATAGGGGTTATGATGGAAGACGGCAAATAAGAAGAGTATGATGACAACTATGTGCCCCCTGAATACGGTGATGCTGCAACGGGGGGAACTGGTGAAGATCAAGAGGAACCAGATGATGTGCCCAATGATGCTGCAACGGGTGAAGCTGCTGAAGATCAAGAGGAACCAGACGATGTGCCCGATGATGATGATCTCCGCCGGGTCATTGTCGATGCAAGGACGCAATGCGAAAGTCAAAATGAGAAGCTGAAGTTCGATCGCATGTTAGAGGATCACAAAAAAGGGTTATACCCCAATTGCGAAGATGGCAACACAAAGCTCGGTACCATACTGGAATTGCTGCAGTGGAAGGTAGAGAATGCTGTGGCTGACAAAGGATTTGAGAAGCTACTGAAAATATTGAAGAAGAAGCTTCCAAAGGATAACGAATTGCCCGACAGTACATACGCAGCAAAGAAGGTCGTATGCCCTCTAGGATTGGAGGTGGAGAAGATACATGCATGCCCTAATGACTGCATCCTCTACCGCGGTGCATACAAGGATCTGAACGCATGCCCGGTATGCGGTGCATTGCGGTATAAGATCAGACGAGATGACCCTGGTGATGTTGACGGCGAGCCCCCCAGGAAGAGGGTTCCTGCGAAGGTGATGTGGTATGATCCTATAATACCACGGTTGAAACGTCTGTTCAGAAACGAAGAGCATACCAAGTTGATGCGATGGCACAGTGAGAACCGAAAGAAAGATGGGAAGTTGAGAGCACCCGCTGACGGGTCGCAGTGGAGAAAAATCGAGAGAAAGTACTGGGATGAGTTTGCAAAGGACCCAAGGAATGTATGGTTTGCTTTAAGCGCGGATGGCATTAATCCTTTCGGGGAGCAGAGCAGCAATCACAGCACCCGGCCCGTGACTCTATGTATGTATAACCTTCCTCCTTGGATGTGCATGAAGCGGAAGTTCATTATGATGCCAGTTCTCATCCAAGGCCCTAAGCAACCCAGCAACGAAATTGATGTGTACCTAAGGCCATTAGTTGAAGAAATTTTATAGCTATGGAATGGAAACGGTGTACGTACGTGGGATGAGCACAGACAGGAGGAATTTAACCTTAAGGCGTTGCTGTTCGTGACCATCAACGATTGGCCCGCTCTCAGTAACCTTTCAGGACAGACAAACAAAGGATACCACGCATGCACGCACTGTTTAGATGACACTGAAAGTATATACCTGGACAAATGCAGGAAGAATGTGTACCTGGGCCATCATCGATTTCTTCCGACCAACCATCAATGTCGAAAGAAAGGCAAGCATTTCAAAGGCGAGGCAGATCACCGGAAGAAGACCGCCATGCACACCGGTGATCACGTGCTTGCTATGGTCAATGATTTACACTACGTAATCTTTGGAAAGTGTCCCGGTGGACTAGCTGTTCCGAATGACGCTGAGGCACATGCACCCATGTGGAAGAAGAAATCTATATTTTGGGACCTACCCTACTGGAAAGACCTAGAGGTCCGCTCCTCAATCGACGTGATGCACGTGACGAAGAACCTTTGCGTGAACCTGCTAGGCTTCTTGGGCGTGTATGGGAAGACAAAAGATACACCTGAGGCACGGGAGGACCTGCAACGTTTGCACGAAAAAGACGGCATGCCTCCGAAGCAGTATAAAGGTCCTGCCAGCTACGCTCTTACGAAAGAAGAGAAAGAAATCTTCTTTGAATGCCTGCTCAGTATGAAGGTCACGACTGGCTTCTCGTCGAATATAAAGGGAATAATAAATATGCCAGAGAAAAAGTTTCAGAACCTAAATTCTCATGACTGCCACGTGATTATGACGCAACTGCTTCCGGTTGCATTGAGGGGGCTTCTACCGAAAAACGTCTGATTAGCCATTGTGAAGCTTGTGCATTCCTCAATGCAATCTCTCAGAAGGTGATCGATCCAGAAATCGTACCAAGGCTAAGGAGTGATGTGGCGCAATGTCTTGTCAGTTTCGAGCTGGTGTTCCCACCATCCTTCTTCAATATCATGACGCACGTCCTAGTTCATCTAGTCGACGAGATTGTCATCCTGGGGCCCATATTTCTACACAATATGTTCCCCTTTGAGAGGTTCGTGGGAGTCCTAAAGAAATATGTCTGTAACCGTGCTAGGCCAGAAGGAAGCATCTCCATGGGCCATCAAACAGAGGATGTTATCGGGTTTTGTGTTGACTTCATTCCTGGCCTTAAGAAGATAGGTCTCCCTAAATCGCGGTATGAGGGGAGACTGACTGGAAAAGGCACTCTTGGAAGAGACTCAATAATATGCAGGGACGGATATTCTTGGTCTCAAGCACACTACACAGTTCTACAGAACTCTACCTTGGTGACCCTGTATGTCGATGAACACAAGAACAGTCTGCGCTCCAAACACCCGGAGCAGTGCGACGACTGGATTACATGTGAACACATCAGGACTTTCAGCAGTTGGTTGGAAAATCGTCTCAGAGGTGACAACACTGTTTGTGATGAGTTGTACTTGTTGTCCAGGGGGCCATCTTTGACTGTATTGACTTACAAAGGATACGAGATAAATGGGAATACATTTTACACGATCTCCCAAGATCAAAAGAGCACCAACCAAAACAGCGGTGTCCGCTTTGATGCAGCAACCGAGAGCGGAAAGGACACATATTATGGTTACATAGTGGACATATGGGAACTTGACTACGGACCTGATTTTAAGGTCCCTTTGTTTAAGTGCAAATGGGTCAATCTGTTAGGCGGCGGGGTACAGGTAGACCCACAGTACGGAATGACAACAGTGGATCTGAAAAATCGTGGGTACACTGACGAACCGTTCGTCCTAGCCAATGATGTGGCACAAGTTATCTATGTGAAGGACATGTCTACCAAACCGAGAAAAAGAAAAGATAAGGAAGCGAATACATCATACGATGAGCCAAAGCGCCACATAGTTCTTTCAGGAAAAAGGGACATCCTGGGAGTGGATGGCAAGACAGACATGTCTGAAGATTATGAAAAGTTTCATGAAATTCCTCCCTTCAATGTCAAGGCTGACCCAAGCATCCTGATAAACAATGAAGATTATCCATGATTACGGCGCAATAAGCAAATGACACAAGCGAAGAAAAAGTGAAGAATTTCTCCCGCAACTATTATGATGATACCATGCCAACTTTGTAACACACGAACATGCTACCATTGTCCGTTTTGTACATGCACATGCTATGTGGGTGAAATTATGATACCATCCCAACTTTCAACTTTTTCAGAGTTCATTTGAAATGCTTTCATGTCTTATGGTTCAAGGTTTTATGTGTTGAGGCAAATGGATCAATATGTCAGGAGGCGGGGTACAGGTAGACCCACAGTACGGTATGACAACAGTGGATCTAAACAATCTTGGGTACACAGACGAACCATTCGTCCTAGCCAATGATGTGGCGCAGTTATTGTCCGAAACTTTGATACTTCGAAAGTGATTGTCCATTTTGTACACGAAGTGCATCAAGTTTTTGTCGTAACCCTCTCTACTTTTTGGAACATGCTATGTGGGTGAAATGATGATACCATGCCAACTTTCAACCTTTTCAGAGTTAATTTTAAATGCTTTCCAATTTCAGGGTCATTTAGCTCAAAGAATGAATTAATAGCAAACAGAATGAACTACAAAACTTTTATGAAAATAAAAACAATCAATTAAAATATTATGTTATGATCAACTAAAATAAAACTATAATATTCTTCAATAGCAAAAAGAATATAATTTTTGTGACCTAAAATCAAACTATAAGTATTTAATTGTAAGTATAAATAAAAAATAAATAGCAAAAAAGAAAAAAAATCTATTTTTATAGTAAAGTTATTCATAAACTAGTGATTCACACAAATTTTAAAAAATACAAATTTAAACTATTCAAAATTTTAAAACTAATGGCACTAACAGAAAGTTTATAATTTTTGTGACCTAAAATCAAAAAGAAATCACTAAAAAACTATAAGTATTTAGTTGTAAGTATAAATAAAAAATAAATATAAAAAAATTCTATTTTTATAGTAAAGTTATTCATAAACTAGTGATTCACACAAATTTTTAAAAATTCAAATTTAAACTATTCAAAATTTTAAAACTAATGGCACTAACAGAAAGTTTATATTTTTTGTGACCTAAAAGCAAAAAGAAATCACTAAAAACTATAAGTATTTAGTTTTAAGTAGAAATAAAAAAATAAAAAACCAAAAAAATGTAGAAATAAAAAAGAAAAAACCAAAAAAATGCCACCTATTAGGCCTCCACGGCCTGAATACGACTAGAAACCCTACATGGGGCCAGGATTCAGGCCCGCAGAAGGCCCAATAGGCCCACAGACAGTAGCAAGTTTAGGCCCGAAAGCCTGCATAAGAGAGGAGCTCGAATGGGGAGGCACACCAGCGCTTATAAACAAGTGCCGGCGCCCTTCAGCTAGCGAGGTGGGACTAAACTTTCGGCCGCGCCAGCGCCAGCACAAGGCCATTGGTCCCGGTTGGAGGCACCAACCGGGACCATAGGGGGGGCATTGGTATCGGTTCGTGGCACCAACCGGGACGATTGCCCCCCTATGGTCCCGGTTCGAGCCACCAACCGGGACCAAAGGCCTCTGCTTCCCGCCCTTTCGGCTGCTGAAAAGAGACCTTTGGTCCCGGTTGGTGGCTCCAACCGGGACCATAGGTAGGCATTCGTCCCGGTTCATGCCACGAACCGGGACCATTGCTCTGGGTATATAAGGTACCACTTGTGAAAATTTCGCCAACCGCTCCCATTCCCCCCCCCGACGCCGCCAGGCCATTCGTCGTCGTCGTCGCCGCCCCGAGCCCGTCGTCGTCGCCCTGCGCCGCCGCAGGCCTTCTCCCCGTCGCTGCATGCACCGTCGCCGGCCTCCTCCTCGTCACTGCGTGCGCCATCTCCGGCCCCCTCCCCGTCGCCCCGCGCCGCGTCGCCAGCCTCCTTCCCCATCCCCGGCCTCCTCCCCGTCGCGCCCCAGTGAGCTCCCCCCTTCCCATCGATCCCTGTCGCTCTGACCATCACCGCCGCTGCTCTCTGTGTGTAATAACATTTTTCATATGTGTATATGTATATGCTCATATGTATTTGGATTTGGCTATGTATGTATGTATATGCTCATATGTATGTATGTATGTATATGCTCTCTGTATATGGATTTGGCTATGTATATGCTCTCTTTATATGCTCATATGTATGTATGTTCATATAGGATTTTTTCTATATATGAATTATTTTTTTGTTCATGGATATATGCTAAAGAAAACAAGGGGGGTGATAGATGATGATGAGGGGTCGAGAGGGGGACGAGAGGTCGAGAGGGGTCGAGGGGAGAAAAAAATGTTATCAGGGACGAGGGTCGTCGAGGGGTCGAGAGAGGGACGAGGGGTCGAGAGGGGTCGAAAGAAGAAGAGGAGAGGAAGAAGAGGAGAAATAAATAAGAAGAAGAAAAAATAAGAAAAAGAAGAGGATAAGAAGAAAGGAATAGTGGAGAAGAAGAGAAAATAGAATATATTCTATTTTTTCTTCTTCTCCACTATTCCTTTCTTCTTCTCCTCTTTTTTTCTTCGATCTTCTCCTCTAGCTATTCCTTTCTTCTTCTCCTCTTTTTTCTTCTTCTTCTTATTCTTCTTCTTCTTCTTAATTTTTATCGGGAACGAGGGTGTCGAGGATCGTCGAGGGGTCGAGGGTCGGGAACTAGGGTAGAGGGTCGAGGGTCGTTAAGGGGTCAAGGGTCGAGGGTTTCAGGGTCGAGGGTTCGAGGGTTCTATAGGGTCGAGGGATCGAGGGTCGAGGGTTCCAGGGTCGTCTAGGGGTCGAGGGTTCCAGGGTCGTCGAGGATTCAAGGGGTCGAGGATCGTCGAGGGGTCGAGAGAGGTTTCCTAGTGTCAAAGTATTGAAGAAATCCATGGCTTCAACATTAGCCGGAAGTAACCAGGGCATGACGAAGTCCTCCAAAGTTATTTTGGAATGGTGTCCCGGATAGGATAATTTGCCTTTTTGTATGAATTTCAGCAAAGGCCTTCCAAATAACGATATTTGGAAGGTTCTTGCTGAACTTTGTACCAAAAAGCGAATTATCCTATCTAGGACTCCGTTCCAAAATAACTTTGGAGAGCTTCGTACCATCATGCACCTGTTACTTTCGCCTAATGATGAAGACATGGTTTTGTTGAATCCTTTGACACTAGGCAACCTCCCGACCCCTCGGTGATCCTCTCGAACATGAGAGGAAGAAGAGGATCGCCGAGGGGTCGAGGGTTCCAAGGTCGTCAAGGGTTCGAGGGGTCGAGGATCGCCGAGGGGTCGAGAGAGAGATTTCCTAGTGTCAAAGTATTGAAGAAATCCATGGCTTCATCATTAGCCAGAAGTAACCAGGGCATGACGAAGTCCTCCAAAGTTATTTTGGAATGGTGTCCCGGATAGGATAATTTGCCTTTTGTATGAATTTCAGCAAAGGCCTTCCAAATAACGATATTTGGAAGGTTCTTGCTGAACTTTGTACCAAAAAGAGAATTATCCTATCTAGGACTTCGTTCCAAAATAACTTTGGAGAGCTTCGTACCATCATGCACCTGTTACTTTCGCCTAATGATGAAGACATGGTTTTGTTGAATCCTTTGACACTAGGCAACCTCCCGACCCCTCGGCGATCCTCTCGAACATGAGAGGAAGAAGAGGATAAAAAAAGAAGAGGAAGAAGAAAAAAAAGAGGAGAAGAAAGAATAGAGACGAGGGACATAGATGTAGTGTCGTCGTTGTCGATATATACCCCCTCCCGATAGCTTCAACACGTGGGGGGTCGATATTACCCCCTCCTTGAAGCGTTCTCGAGGCCACCCCAAACCCTTGAAGCGTTGTCGAGGCCACCCCAAACCCTAGAGAAGCAGCGTCGAGGCCACTAATTAATATATATGATTCCTTACTATGATTAGGTAGCTAGTTCTACGTTTGCCACTAATATATCCATCTGTCATGTTTGAATAATAATTGCCATGTTGTAAATATTTGTATAAACTATGGACACCGCCCGAGACGAAGCAAAAGAAGCGTTGTTGAGGGACATAATCGCAGAAGGAAGTGATGCCGTCTCGTTGTTTCTCAACGACACCGATGTTCTGGAAGGAGAGGGTGAAGAAGCTGGCTACGATGACCTAATGCCGGTGCAAGAAGAAGAACATGAGGACGGCTCCGGTGACCCAATGCCGGTGCAAGAAGGAGACCGTGATGACGGCTCCGGTGACCGAACCGAGTCCGGCCAGGTATATATATTAGTTAAGCCTGTGCTGACTAGCTGATTGATGCATTCATTGTTTTGGTATGTACACATATTAATTAAGTCTTTGTTCTTTTTTCTAGCCCTCCGGATCGAGCACAACTTTGGTAAAGAGACGAGGCCCGAAGAAAAAGTTAAGCTCGGATGAAAAGTTTGAGATCATAGCAATCGTGCCCGACGGCCAACCGATTGAACCCATCCGAACAAAGAACGCATTTGTTGCTCAGTGAGGGGTTCTAGTTAGGGACAAGATCCCGATAAGCATCCAGCAATGGTTTAAGCCGGCTACAGAAGACCCTGAGGTGTCTTATGTCAATGATATGCAGAAAAATGATCTTTGGACTGAGCTGAAGTCAAATTTCACCCTACCGCCAGAGGATAATCCAAAGAACCCAGTTAAAGAGCAATTAATCAAGTCTTTTGCTCTTAAGAGGATGGCAGAACTATTCAGGAGGTGGAAGAAAGAGCTGAATAAGTTTGTCGAAAATAATGAGACACCAGAATTCAAGGGCAGATATGAGAAGATCAGAGATCACTGGCCCGCATTTGTGGCCCACAAGACATCGGAAAAGAGTAAGAAGATGTTGGCGACAAACAAGCAAAATGCTGCAAAGAAGAAGCTTCACCATCACACGGGGTCAGGTGGCTACCTCGTAGCCCGGCCTAAGTGGGCCAAGATTGAGAATGATCTGGTTGATAAAGGGATCGAACCAGAGACAATTAACTGGCCAGACCGTTGCCGGACTTGGTTCTTCGGGGCTGGCGGAACCTTGGACCCTGTAACAGGGAAGTGCATTTGGACGAACGATCAAATGGACATACCAGTCAGGAAGCTTAAGCAGTATATCGAAGCAGCGCAGCAAGGGACGTTCTTTCCAGACAGAGAGAACGAAGAGCTCACAATGACCCTCGGGAATCCTGAGCACCCTGGACGGACACGAGGCACGCCAGGCTCCATTCCATGGAAGGTTGGGTTTCCGGACGCAGGCGGTTACAAATCCCATGAGAGGAGGAAAAAAGTGCAGCAGACCCAAATGCAGGCGCTGCAAGCAAGGGTAGACGCGATAGAGGAACGAGAAGCAAATCGCAGCAAACGTACTACCGAAGCTTCCCCTGAAGCTACCCCGCCATCTGAGCGCAGAAGCAGCGTGGCTTCCACCGAGCTGCTTCAGCCAGAACATGCCTTGACGGCTCATGCCAGCTATCCCGTGGATGCTGTCACGGAGTCTCAAAATTGCCACCTTATGACGCAATGGATGAATTTGAAGGTCAAGACGGCTGTTGGCTCTGTTTATGCTACTGAACCCGGTGCAACTTTTCACTGTCGGCCGATTCCAGAAGGATATGCTAGGGTGATGGTGGATGAAATAACGGAGGGATTTGAGGACCTCCAGCTTGACCACCCTACCGGTGAAGGGGAGACTCGGCTGGGGTCTGCTCTGAAGACTCCATGCCTATGGCGAAAGGAGCTCATCAACCTTCCGAACTGGACGCCTCCTCCTCCTCCTCCGGCGATTCAGGGCACTCCGCCTCCTCCACTGCCTCCTCCTCCGGCGAGTGACGATCAGGGCACTCGACCGGCTCCTTCTCCAGCGCGTGGCGGCACTCCGCCTCCTTCTCCGCCTGCGCCGGCGCGCCCGAGCAGCCAGCCTCCTCCTTCTCCGCCTCGTCAGCAAGGGCGGAAGAGACCTGCCGCCGCTCCGGCTGCTCGGGCGCGTCGTAGTCCTTCTCCTCCGCCTCGTAAGCAAGTAAAGAAGACAACCGCTCCGTCTGCTCGGCCGGCGTCTAGCAGTACAGCCAGAGGCGGGAGGACATACAGATTCGGTCCTTCTCTGAAGACTCCAGAGAAGTTACCATACGAGAGGACCCCGGAGGAGAACGCCGAGATCGCACGAACCGAAGTGGATGACTGGTTTCAAGGGTTGAAAGCAAAGAGACATCCACTTCCGGAGGAGAAGGTAGATCTGGTGAAAGCGAAGCGCACTCTGGCTGCCCTGACAAAACCACCGAAGTCTCCGCCGAAAGGAAACTATGAGCGCATTATTGGAAAGGAATTTGCCGAAGCGGAGCGGTCGGGAAGTACTGTCAGTGATCAAAGGCTGAAAGAACGACGAGCTGGGAAACAAATTGCCCAGCTCGGCGAACAAGTGAAGCAATCGTGCCCCCCGCTCAAGGTGCCTAGCCACAACGTCGCTAATGATCCGAGGATGGTGCCCGGTTATAGCAATCTTGCAGATTACCTGCCCGACGATGTACATTATGAACCCATGGACGTGCAGATACAAAGATACGAGTACGGGAATCCTCTCGTCAAAGATGAAAGATCTCTATCAACGATGATGCGAAGATTGCATGATTGGTACTTGAAAATCTGCAGAGACTCTGGGGGAGGAGTACTTTGTATGTGAAAGTTAAAAAGGAGCATGACCTCGTTGGAATTGAACTGTTGCCTGTTCCATTTGAGGAGTTCTATCAGTTTTTCAATCAATTGGCCCTCGATAAAACAACGGTCGCCTACTACTGTCTGTAAGTAGTACTACTTCTGTCATTAATTTTCTCTATATAGCTCAGCTCTTTCATTGCATGTATTTATAATCATCCTCACTATATTATGCAGATTGAAGATCGCCGAATTGAAGAAAAGACAAGTCGGTGATATTGGGTTCATTAACACATATCTCATAGATGCCACTCAGGTTAAATTTCATGCCGCAGCTACCGAGGCCAACTTGCTACGATTGTTCGTAATAAATGAAAACAAAGATATAATACTCTTTCCTTACAACTTCAAGTGAGTGTTACTGTCTTGTGCGTATTCGGTTTCCCTTATATATTAGTCAAGGTTATAGTAATGTAATTGATGAGTTATGCATGCGTGTGCAGTTTCCACTATATTCTCCTAGAGATTAAGCTTGAGCAGGGACTAGTAACCGTCTTAGACTCAAGACGAAAAGATCCCCAGGACTATGCAGACATGACTCAAATACTTGAGAAGTAAGTTAAATCGATCATTATCCACCATATCAGCAACTTTGTTCATTTCCTGATATATCAAGTAATTGTTTTCTTTGTCCGGCAGGGTTTGGAGAAAATTCACCAGAAAAGCTCCGGGACTGCCGAAGGAGCTGCAATTTAGACACCCGAAAGTAAGTACTATAGTAGCATGTTCCGCGCATCTACTAGTCATTCAAGCGCTAGTTTCATCAATACCATTTGGCATTCTTGCTTATCAGTTTGATTGACTATTTCTTGTAAAGTGGTTGTGGCAGGAACAAGGGAATGATTTCTGTGGATACTACGTTTGCGAGTCCATCCGCCACACGACCTGTGAGCGGGGCTACATTGATGAACAATATGAAGTACGTAAATAACAACATTCACAATTTTATTTTATTACCATCATTTGTGTTGAGTTTCATTCATTCATATATATATATATGTATTGACCCCCTTCTTTAAATTAGATGTTTCGGAAGCGGGATGAACTCCTAGCACCAACTCGCATGCGAGCAATTCAAGAGGAATTGGCGGCATTCTTTCTTGACCACGTGATCCCTGAAGACGGAGAATTCTATGTGGACCCTGAGTCCGTATGATTATATTTGTAAGAGATAATTATTGTATATATGTAGCCGGTAGTGTCGGATAGATATACGAGAACTTGTTATTCGACCAATCTCTCGGAGAAGGAGAGGTGGTCGATATCACTTCTCTCTGTATGCATATATGTTCATGACGATCTTCTGTTTCCTTCGTTTGCTTACTAGCTAGCTAGCGTGTCTAGTCCTCTTTATACGTATGTATAGTACGTAGCGTCGACCAAGCACGGACATAAAAGAGGACACTTTTCTCTATTAATTATAGCTAGCTAACATAATATATGAAACACCTAAATTAACCCCCCAAACACCCCCCCCTTTCAAAAAAAACAAAAACCCCAACCACAGAAATGCTGACGCGTGGATGCCTATTGGTCCCGGTTGGTGTCATCAACCGGGACCAAAGGGTCTCCTGCCTGGACTCCGCGCACAGGCCATGTGGAGGCCCATCTGTCCCGGTTCTGGATTGAACCGGGACTAAAGGGACAGGGCATTAGTACCGACCCTTTAGTCCCGGTTTCAAAACCGGGACAAAAGGCCCGTACGAACCGGGACAACAGGTCCTTTTTCTACCGGTGCCTTAGAAAAACCCATGGGAGGCTGCACGAGTGGATTGTGCTTAAACCGTTCAAGGCGTAACGGCACGAACCCTGGAATCTCCCTCTTGGAAGAAACGTCGTGGTCTATGACGTTCGCTCACTTGCCATGTCGAATGGTCAACTCAGACTCCTAGCACATGGGACGGGGGGTAATGTCGTTGACCTCGACATCTTCCATGTAACGCAGACGCCGTGATGGATGGTGTTACATCAATGTTTATGATGACTCTGTATTTACGTGTCCATGCCCTTTATTTATGACGACTCTATGTTTGCGCGCCCATGCCCTTTATATTCATATAAAGTGCTCTCCATATGACGGATCGATGATACGACGAATTTACTAGAGTTGCTCATGTACATACTATGTAATTGACAGACATGCAAGGAATGCAGAAACCTGTACATTTGCTATGAAGTCAAGCTTATACATGTTCATTCATACCTAACCTGCTTTATTTAGAAATTCGACCAGCTCCTTGGTGTACCGCTGCCAGCCACTCGATCTTTTTTTGCAATGGGCCTGCCAAATAATAGAAAAGTGGCTTTCCTTGTTCGTGTAGCGCAATTGCAAGCCAGCTAGCTTCCGCTCACTGGTACGTACGCAAACGCAAGCGAAGTTGAAGATCACGGACGACAATCTCGTGAGATCGACAAACCTCGAATTCCCTGCTGCATGGCTTTCTGCTGCTAGATCTAACTGACTTACGTTTGGGGCATTCATGTTTGCCAGGCCCAGCATGTGGTGCTTGTTCCTCTTTTCCATGCATGCATGCACTATACTGGACCCCTGCTAAACCGATGCATGTCGGCGAGCTTTTATTATCGAGATGAGTTGTAGTAATCCTGCAATGGTACAGTGGAATTCCACCGCGTTCACAGTCACAAACTGATTAAAATGCAGAGTTTATAAGGACTTTGTGCGCACGCGCATTTGGCGATATTTTTTTTTTTGCGGGTGGCATTTGGCGATATATTTAGGAAGGAGAATAGGAGTTTGAACGGGAAGTTGAATTGAGATTTTACATGGGATGACTAGTTTTATTCTCAATTTTCTGTTTTGCCCATAATAAGAATTATGCGTGAGAACTTGAGAGGGAGTTTTATTCTCAATTTTCTGCAATGGTGCAGCTATAATCGGATATAACAAATATGGTACCTCAAACGCTCGCAGACGCATCCGGGTCCGTCTGCAGAGATGTTGACAATCTCCCTGCCCGGTTGTGGATACATGGACGGCAGCGGCAGCTCCAGTGCCTTCGGCTTCTCCACTTCGGCCTCCTCCGCCTCTATATCCACGTCGAGTTCGGCGATGAGCGTGTCGGACGCCGCCCGCTCCTGCCGAAGGAACTGTCAGTTGGTCTTCACATAGGCCTCATCCTGGATGGACTCCAGGATAGCCTGCTGCTCCGCCATCTCCACGGCTTGTGTGACGGCGAACTCCGCCTCTGCCTCCGCCATGGTGACCCCCCCTCCTCGGAGCAGGCTGCTCCGCCTCCTCCTCCTGCGGATCCGCCACCTCCATCGACTCGGGCAGCGGCTCTCCCTCCACCTCCTCCGGCTGCTGCTCCTCCTCCTCTGGCTTCGGCGAGTCCAGAGGCAGCCCGACTGCGATGCAGGCGGCGCCCCGTGCTTGGATCTCCTCTGCGGTCTGCCTCCGGCGCTCCAACGTGAGCATAGCGTACTTGGTGATCAGCCGTCGGACCATGGCGATGCTGGAGAGCGGGGGAAAGGAGGCGGACGGGCTCGGGTGGCGGCGTAGAGAGGGAGGAGGTGGACGGGCCAGGGTTAGGGGACGCCGACCAGCTTAAATAGTAGGTTTTGGCCTCGGACGGCGAGCCGGAGCGGCGCCACACGGCGTTCACACAGCGGCGACGGAGGAGGCGTCCGTCGGACCGTCGGGTTTCCGAGCGTTTCCACGTGGGACCCTATCGTCAGTCCAACATGGCAGGCCCGCCCGAGCGCCCCAATATCCACCCCATATTTAGGCTAGATATGAGGGGTGCCGGTCATCCTAGGCGTTTGAGCCCCTACGAGGCGTCCGTCTGGGTCAGATTTTCGTGGCTGGCCAGTGACCGGGCGAGCCGCCCGAGAGTTTGAGGCTAGTTTGAAGCGACCGGCTGTAGATGCTCTGACGGGGACTAGAAAGAGAAAGTTAACCCAAGTTGAGATGATGGATTAAGATGGTCTAACTAAAACAACTTCCTCCCGACTCCCACCCCTTCCCAAGTCAACAGGACGACAGGGATTGGAATCTCAGTTCCCATGCCTAATCTCTTCTCAACTTTTAATCTCCCTAACCAAATGGTATATTTAAAGTATGATGACTAGGAAATCTAAGTGGTTTTGATAGGTGCCACTTTTTGATCAGCTACACTTATTCCTTCTGAAAGAAGATTAATATCGTGATGTCATACTTACAACTGGTCTCTACAATAATAACGGAAGATACACTTGGAAAAACACAACAATATATGATTAATTATGTACTTTCTTGGTTTAGTTATTTTGAAGTCATCACGAAGGTTCATTCTTATCTGACCTTATGGTCCGTGCATGTGCAAAAGGGGATTTGAAATTTTTTTTTAATCTTGCGGCTATGAGCAGTGTCTTTTAGGGGCCTCTTTTTCTTTAAACGGGCTAACCTATTTCTATTAATTTCTCAACGGATATTACAAGCTCATCTTAGAGCATATATAGGGATGGAAAAGGAAGCGAGTTCAAAGCTCTACCAGAAAAACCGTTGTATAATCTCAAAAAAGAAAAAAAGAAACATTGTATATGCATGCAATCGACAGAAACACTACGTCCTTGGCAGCACTACAATTCCGAGAAACTGCACCCTACAGAAGCACGGGAGGGAGGAGGAGAGTTGAGATCAACACCGGTTCTACATCTGGGTCAGGTTCACAATGTTGGCACGAAGCAACAACACGACGCCTTTGTTCAGCTAATCAGCATCCCAATTCTTCTGAAGATCCATCCAAGCAAACAGGGAAGTGCTTCGTAAGGGGTCCCGGTCAACTTTTTATCAAGGGCTTTGTTCCTCACGTTCCTAATAGCCCAAGTATTAGGAGCTAAGACAAATTGTGTAAAAATAATAATCACCAACAGGGGAAATGGCATATCAACATGAATGAAACTGCCCGGTATTGTTAGGACCAGGAAAAGTACGAAAGACAACACCCATAGTTCGCTAACGCCCTAGCAAGAGAGCACATGATTTTTCTTGGACCCTCTTATCTGACGATCGTCAGCTGGAAAGGATGGCATTTGCGAACATGTTCCATCACAATTTTAGCCGCGGGGGGTGGGGTGGCAAGTTGTTCGGACTAGCATGGCAATTCTTTCTAGAGAAGGCATTCTTTTTATAAAAAAATGTCATCACTTGTGAGGGCTTTCACTGGGATTCCCTCCCAACAAACTTTCACCATTTGATATTACAATTTTCTTTTATTTATTTTATTATTTGAAAAGTTTCAAATTGGTCAAAAACAGAGCAAATATGATTCCCCGGCATATTCCATTGAGTTATAACTTCTCTAGTCAGCACACTATCTTAGAAAAGCTGTCACATAAAGATTTGAATTTTCAAAGGAATTGTAGACCCCCCAAAGTCTATTTATAGTGTCTCCCGGCCAAGTCACTCTCAAGCCACTTATACATAGATTTAATTGTGGGGGCTATTCAGTCTAAATAGCCAAGTGAAACAAAGAAATAAATAAATAAACCTAATCATGCGGAGTGAAGTGTTCTTTGTAGTAAAATAATCCTACTGAGGTGTTTAGCCAATTTCTTGACGTTGGGGTGGATCCAAAAGAGATACCACTTCCTCGTGAACTTATTTTGAACTGGGACCTTTTGGCTCAACTTCATTATCGTAATTTTGCCGAAAGAGCAACCCCTTTTTCACTTTAGAACATTTTTTTGTTCAAATACACAGAATTTTTTACTTTTCACGGAGGATTAGCACTGACAGTTAATGTCGCTTGCTACTCCATACAGAGGAGTCTCTCTGAAATCTTACTGACCAGTCAGATTCCCTACCGCTGCGTCATGTCTTTCTTGTTCCACTTAATCACTCTGATCTGAGTCGAGGACGAACCAAACAACCAATCGGAACGCAACATGTTACAGACATGAAGCGCGCGCTTTCGTTTGGTTTCTTTCCGTGAAAGCAAACAGTGGGGAGTCACAGTGGCTTGTGAGGTGAACCTCTCACTCCCTCCACAGTGACTTGTTGGTAGCATTCAACGACCTAGGCAAAGCTGCCGGACGGCGACGGCCCTGCAATCCAATTCGGCTTAGCTTACCTTGCGGACCACGACGTTTCTCTCGCCCGTTCCGTTACGCTCAGTGCGCGACCAATCACTTTGCTACTTTCGTTCAGGTTTGTCAATCACTTTCATATCGTGGGTTAAACTTTGAGTGTGTTTTAGCAA
This sequence comes from Triticum urartu, assembly GCF_003073215.2. Classification (NCBI taxonomy): domain Eukaryota; kingdom Viridiplantae; phylum Streptophyta; class Magnoliopsida; order Poales; family Poaceae; genus Triticum; species Triticum urartu. The sequence goes on from NC_053025.1 coordinate 21,119,617, forward strand.
CAAAATACAAATTACATGCCGCAAAACTAGTGTCACCGGGAAACTCTTTCGAATACAAATCCAACAACATGTTTTTTCTGACATATAATTTATATTTTGCTACTTAAATATATGATCAAAGTTTGACTCAAATTCTGAACATATGAGATGGAATGAAGCATGCACACGCGACACGCGTCCGGGGGCCGACGGAACCAACTATAGTTAATGTGCTGGTCCGTACGCAGTGCGTACTAGTACTACTACACCAGTTCCAGTTCGGTTTAGATGTGGCTTAATTAACTCTCGCCTTTCCGTTCGCATCACTTCACCGGCTAGAGTAATCCCCGGGATCGTATCTTGTCCACATGCAACGCACGCTTAGTTACGATCCGAGACGCTTTACGTCCTCGCCGTCTTCTCCTGTAGTTCAAGCTATACTAGCTAGGCTTGCTTTTCCGATGTCAACGTCGACGTGGACGTCTCGCACGGTTCGCATCGCACCACTATCTACCACTAGTATGTGACACTGCTTACACCACGCACCGTCAAAAATAACCCACTGGAGGAGTGAGGAGTCGCGATGGCGCCGTGACCTAGGGTTTCAGTTTGCCACGCAACAAGCACATAAGATCTTCTTCTTTTTTCAGAGGGAGAGCTGGCTGGCTGGCTGCCGGGCACATGGAGCTGTCCACCGCCGGCTCCGGCTGGCCCCATCTTATCTCTCGCAACAACCGCGGCACACGGCTCGCTCACGGCCTAAGCTTGCTAGGTCAGGCGATATCATAATATAACTCCATTTGTTATCGTCCTAGCTAGGCCGGCCGGCTTCAGATTCGGCTAGTAATAATCCTCGCAGCCAGAGGCACAGCGGAGCAGGCAGCTACTGCATGTCGACATGTCTGGCCAGTGCGCATCGTGAGATGTCTGGACACGGGCTGGCTAGCCAGAGGAGATGAGATCGCGACCGGGGTGGACAGAGAGAAACGGCATCGCACGGTGGGGCATGGGGCACCGTGGCGTCTCCGTTGGCCATTCTCGGCCGGCCGGCCGGCCCGGCGTGGCCGGACGTACGCTGCCGCTGCCGGGGCCCGGCGCCGGCCGCGCGTGACCCGTGCCGCGCGGCCGATCTGCGCTCTGTGCACTGCATCGTGCGCGCGCGCGTGCCATGCCATCTGCCATGGCCTGCCATTGCATCGCATCACGCCCGCTCAAACGAAGGTTGAGCGCCCGGAATAATCTGGATCTATCTGCTCCCAAGACGATTGCGATCTTTGATTGTTATCCGCACCGCCGATGGTGCACGCACGATGTGTTGATTTTTTACCGCGCGAGCTCCTTCAGCCGTCCCGCCATAAAGCTGACGCGACCTCACGCTCACGGTCTGAGTTGCTACCACTGGCAGCGCCTAGGGCTAGCTAGCTAGCTGTGTGCGCGACCAGCACTAACTCCGACCCGACCCGACCGGACAGGACATCACTTGCCATCCCCTGGTGCTGTCAAAACAGAGAGCATTGCTTGGCTCTCGGCGGTGCTACGTAGCACAAAAACACACCGAGGGGAAAAAGGTTTCACTGTGCACTAGTGCTGTTCAGACACAGACGCCATGCGGCCTAGTAAATCTCTGCACTGAGCACTGGAACATTATCACACTGGGTGAAAAAATCATTCGAGTCTCGGACGCACATCTCCTTTTTATCTTCTGCCAAAGGCTATACCAAATTCACATGCTCATTTATCTGAATCTTTTTTGCATGCATGCGTTATTTACTGCCTCAGTAGTCAGTACATGCATGGCATGTCACACGGCAACACGTCGCGCCCACGAGAATTGTTCCTGGAACTTTACCCTGCCGCGCGGACGAGTTTTACCCCTCAATACGAGTGCGTACTTTCGTACCGTCTTTCGGCTTGGTGATAGTGGGGGCTACGCCTGGCCTTGCCAGTACGAAGTTGGGACGAGGATGGTGCAAAAGCTAAAGCACTTCTGGCTCTCAAATGAAACAGGGAATAGAAACACGGAAGAGGAAAAAAGGCATCAAAAGTGGGGGCTACGCCTTTGGCTCTCGGGTATAAACAGTAAAAATGTAAGAAAAAGTATTGGATATTGAAAAAAAATACTTCCTCCGTTTCTAAATACTCCCTCTGTTCCTAAATATTTGTCTTTTTAAAGTTTCAAATGGACTACCACATACGGATGTATATATACATATTTTAAAGTGTAGATTCACTCATTTTGCTTTGTATGTAGTCACTTGTTGAAATCTCTAGAAAGACAAATATTTAGGAACGGAGGAAGTAAAAGTCTTTTTGGAGATTTCAATATGGACTACATACGAATGTATATAAACGTATTTTAGAGTGTAGATTCATTTATTTTGCTTTGTATGTACTACTCTCCGTCTCATAATGTAAGACGTTTTTAGTATCAAAAAATATCTTACATTATGGGACGGAGGGAGTAGCTTATATTGGATTCTCTAGTAAAACTTATATTTAGGAAAGTTTTTTTATGAATACATGTGTGTTAGTTTTTTTTTCATTTTGCGAAGCGCTTCTACGCTAGTTTTGACGCACTAAAGTTGTTTCTTTAGCACGGATTATGATACTTGTGTTTTCCCATGAAAATTTACAGACACCCAAAAAGAGATAAATACATACATCAATATTTTCCCATATTTTCTTGACATTCACAAAAAAAAAGTAGTTTGGATTTTGAAAGAGAAAATGATCTTTTTTTATGAATATACATGTGTGCTAGTTTTTGGTTTTTTTTTTTGCGAAACGCTTCTACGCTAGTTTTGACACACTAAAGTTGTTTCTCTAGCACGGATCATGATACTTGCGTTTTCTCATGAAATTTTGCAGACACCAAAAGGAGCTAAATACATACATCTATCTTTCTCCCGGTATTTTCTTGACATTTAGAAAATTATTACTCCTATTTTCACCCCGGAGCATATGCTGCCGGGAGCCGATTTGAGCATCCACCAACCAAAAGTGTTGCTTGTGAGTTCTGCTCTCCGTTCCGCAAGTGCACGCACAACACAAGCACAAACCACCATTCGTATCACTAATTTATTACTATCACCATCATCACAAACATATATTTTGATAAATATAATAGGCTCTCATATCTCGTGTCCAATCCCCCTGACCGCCCATCAGACACGGACGTCTAAAATCTATCCCGGAGCGCCTCAAGTTGCGTTACATCTAATCTAATAACCAATGGGAACACACCCGGCGGACGAAAGGGACCAGTGACGACGGGCTTGATGGAGCAGGATTAGTAGATGGAGGGGTGGTGTCAAGCTCAAAGCACCATTACGTAATCGCGCAAACATATGCGACGCAACGGCGGATTAGGACCTGAGGCGTATCTTAAGGCGCATGATTAGTGCTCTGATGGAAGCCTGACCTAATTTAGAGCTGGGACGGGAGACATGGATTGGCGAACCGATCGGACCCGACCCTGTCGCGGTCGCCATTGCGTCCGGCGGGACATGAGAGTGCTCGCCGCCCCGTAACTCTCCGACGGTGCCCCGACGCCGTCGGTCCACGTCCGTTTGCGCGGAACGAAAATGACCCGACGCAACTATATATTTCGTGTGATGTTTGGAGCGGGGGTACGGATAAGTTCATACGGATCGCGTCGTGTCTTGATCAGATGGTATTAGTTTACCTGAAGAGTTATTAGGAGCTTTCGGGACTGTCCAAGTGGAAGTGCCAAGTTTAATTGTGTGTCTGATGGATCAGCACAGGGGAGCGGAAGGGTATGGGCAATCCTGTGGCCGGAATAGATGCCTGGTGTATGTATCTCGATGTCCGAAAATGAAAGAAACAAGGACGTATGTGGAAAAGGACGAATGAATGAACCAATTGGCCTCACAAGGAAAAATCAAGAGAATTGTGACCGTTGCTCCGTTCCCCTTCCTTTGCCCTAGCGAGAGAACCGGAGAAGGAGGCGGCCCTTGTTCCTCGGGCTGTCGTTCGCGATATTGTGCGTTGCTCTCCCTCCTTGTACTGCTGGACGACCAGAGAGGGAGAATATCGACCCCTTAAAGTACAGGCAAATTTTAGCCTGCTCCGTCCTACCTCATCATTTCACATGAGAGGTAAGAGTACACAATAAATCTGAGCCATTGATATAATTAACTAGTGGTCTGAGTAACTCCTACCTTCTTACATCTTAGACCACTAGTTAAAATTACTCGTAAGTACAAGCAGTGTGTGGGACTACACTATTTTGATGGTGAATGCAATGGCGGCAGTATATATGATAAAGTTGACCGGGCTTAAATCCGTTTCGATGACAGGATAGGGGATCGATGGGTTGTGTCTGCCGTCGGCCCTTCTGGTAGCCGGCTTAGGTTTTTAATTGATGTTTGTCGTCCTGGACGACATCATCGGTTGGCAAAGGAAGATGGTGTACTAAGATATGGGTTGATCGGGCATTAGTCATGTTTTTGTTGACCATGCTTTAGTCCTATTTCGATGACAATGTCGAAGATCCGGTGGGTTGTTCCCCCATCATCCCTTCTGTCGGCTGGCTTAGATTTTCAGTCGCTGCCTGTCGTCCTAGACGACATCGTCGATTGTCAAAGGGAAATGATGTACTAAAATCTAGGTTCAAAGCCTGACAATAGTGCATTTGCTGCTCGGCTTCGACGACGGCAACGACAAACATTGGTTTCGGGACTCAAGGAGGACGGGGATGTTCCCTGGTCAACACGCCACAACACCAAAGGTTTGTCGACATCATGCTTCTTTGGGTGATAGTTTACCGTCGTTCCCGATTTACGGTTTAGCGGTGGTGATGGCGGTTAGGGCAAACTCTAGTGACTTTAATATATAAAAATTTATTTTTCTAGAGGAGTTTTCTGCTGGTTCTTTAGACAAGCTTTTTCTATTGACCTTTTCAGGTAGATTCACGTCTTTGTTGCACTATGACCTGTGACTAATGAGAAGCAAGTAACTTCCAAATAAAGTGGTTGTGTGATTTCTCTTAGTCTTTCATTTATTTGTTGGTATGATTAGGAAAATGTAACTTTGGCGATTAAAGAACTTCTAGTGGGTTATCCGCCTAATCGAGTGCTATCTCCACAAGACATTACCACATCTGCAGTAGTGCAGTTGCCCGCTTTCCAAACTGGTTGCCCCGGAGAGGTAACGGTCGTCCGCTCTTGCTCGTGGCCACTTTGCTTCTACACAAAAGAGTAAAGTTCACTTTGCAACCTCCTATTCGACGACGCATGATTGGCTGGCATACAAATCTTTGCACGGACTAATACATGTCACAAAAATTAGGCTTTTATCAAGATTCTTATTTGATCCCACGTATACGACCCGCGGCCTATCGTCTCATAGCACCAAGCTAAGAAAGATATGGACATTTTTCTGCAGCCAAGAACAATCTTGCAGCACTGAGGAGATCAGATCACAAACATAGGAGTATTAGGTATTGCCAGAACAACGACAACGATCTTCTGCGCCTCTCCCCGCAAAAAAAAAGGATCTTCTGCGCCTCAACAACAGGCACTTACATGACTCGTCGCTAGACATTTGATTCATGTACAGGGCGAAACTGGTTGATGTTTTCCTTTAATAGAAGGATCAAGTCAGTGTTGACTGTTGAGGTAGCTAATAACAAATACCTCTATTAAAGGAAAAACATCAACCAGTTTCACTGTTATTAATTTGGCTCATCGCTTTTGGAGTATGCATCAATTTTCGTTGTTGAGGCAGCCGCATTAATTTGACTCATCACTTTTGAAGTATGCATCAATTTTCACTTCTGAATATTTTTTGCGAGACCTTGAATTAGTAAGGCAAAGAGTACGATCACCGACCTAGAGTGCGGGTAATTTAAAAGAAAAGGTACTTGCGTCATAAATATAAAATGTATTCTATTGGGTTCATTTTGGGTCGAATTTTCAAAATACATAATTCATGTTATACTATGAGACAACACATGTTTGCATAAAAAAAACTGTCACCGACACTTTGTATAAATATGTCATGATCTACAATGCTTAAGCTCTTTTTTTTATAGCACACAAGGGTTAAATTTTGGAAGAGAGGAGCTGCCACTTGATTTTACGAAATTGTTACACTAATTAAGAGCTCAAATGTGGCCGCAGACCAGTATCTAAAAGAAAACATCTCAAAAAAAATTAATGAACCTCAACATATGTTCTCGTTGACTGCAAAATTTTGCAAAGAAAAGACATCCGTCGTGGTTTGAGCAAATTCTTTGTTGCTTTAGAGGCCCATATTAGCCCTCGTTTTGTATTTTTACATATCACCACCTGTCAGGGGGATTTCGTGGCAATAGTCATGATTGATGAGTTTGTAGTGAGGCAAGGACACGTAATGATATTGGTACAGGATTTCACACGAGGGATGTTTTACCCAGGTTTGGGGCTAACGTTCCTATTCTCGAGGTAACACCCAACTCCGGCTTGATGGTTTTTGTGTATGTACATTGTGATTACAATGATGCTTGGATCTACCTGAATATATATTAGGCTTGTGTTTGTGTATATAAATTTTAAAAACTTCAAAACATATAGTAACATTGGATGCGATATACTCGAGACATATCACACCCACATTTTGACCATTTTTCTAAGAAAAAGTCCTTCATTCTGTTACAAATAAGCAACAACGGTACAAATATCTCCACTAGAACAAAAATTACAACTAGGCCTATGGACAACCCAGCGACAACTCAAAGCACTAGAGCGCGTCAAAGACGCCCGTCATCGCATGAGATAGTCAAAAAGTCGTCGTGCTAAGACCCTGAAGGACCACACACTAGAACGGCAACCGTCACCGATAATGAGAAAATAGTTTGAAAAGGGCCAGACCTGCAAACACACAAGGAAACGAGGGTCGGCCGAAACAAGACGGACTTGTCGGAAACAAACACTGATTGAATCTAAACAGATTCATCGAAGACTAGCGTTGCTCGAGTTCAAGAAGGATCCACCAGAGACGCAACTCGACATACAGTCCATCGGTGCTAGATGCACCTCGAGAACAAGGATTGGATGTGGTGGGCATTGTTCTAACTATTGGACGTTGTCATCACCTCACACTCCAAGCAACACACGAAAACTACCAAAACCAAGGGTCGGATCCCTCCCGCCACGGAGGAGGTGGCCGAGTCTGTCGCACTTCCAAGGCTCAGGCCACTGAGGACGAGGTGAACTAGTGTTGGGGCCAACTGAGGGTTAGAACCCGAATTCTTTCCTCTCTGTCATAGCCATCTATTCTCAATCTACTTCTAGTTTCTACCGTTCTTGTAAAACATAAATGAAATTGCTAAATCTCAGTCGACTGAGACTTAATCAAGTCTCGGTCAATGCTATATCTTTTTTTTGACCCAACACCGTAGAACAAGAAGTTCTACGGTAAATCAATTAAAATAAATATAGTACAAATATGTTACAGATCCCCAAGGGAAAAGAAAAACCAGAAGCTAGTAAGCTAACCAATGCCTGCTCTATCCGCGAGATCTTACGTGGAGATCCGTGCAAAATTTTATTTTTCTTTTTAACATGTTATGTCACATGATTTAGACTCGGTTAAGTCTCAGTCAACTGACACCCAAGCATACCCAAATGTAAATTCTCCTTCTCCTTCTCCTTGCTCAAGACAGATTGCACCCGAGGGCCGAGGCTATTGACGACTTGACGAGACATGACGAGACAGACCACCACTACCAAGTGCCGGTTCTCATTTCTTGCCTGCAACAACGGAGGAAGACACCATAGCTTGAACATGACAAGTGTGTGAGTGCTACTACCCAGCCCTCGTTTCGTTCGTGTTTCAACATTTATTTGTTTAATCGAAGTCCAATCACATTCCTCTCATGCAAAATCTTCTCGAGCATAGATAGGACTAGGATGACACACGGTGTAGCTTTCGCTATGAGCCCAAAAGAATTAGACACTCATCGACCTATAAATGCTTCTTTTTTAAGGGCGATGCCGGGTGTCGGTCGATCGATCCAGCCTAGGCAGGATCCCTTTGCGCGTGGCCGTTGGATCAAGGTGTCTTCGGGTCAGGAGGATGAGTATTTTTTCGAAGGAGGGTCAGGAGGATGAGTAGAATTTACGGGGAAATGAGCGCCGGAATTTTGAAGCGAAGCACATCTCCCGCCACACGATCCTCCTATCCTCCGGTTAGCATGTGAACCGCGAAACGATGCTAGTACGTACCACCGGAAATAGCAACGGTGAAAGCGCTCGCCGCAACCCATGCGATGAGGATACAGGCGTCCGGACAAGCGCTCACCTTCCTATCAGGGCCGGTCCTGAGATTTTGGGGGCCCGGAGCGAAACTAAATTTTAGGGCCCCTAGTATAAACAACATACAATAATAATGATTATACTTATATATGAAAATTTACATATGAACATTTGAATGCATCCAAAAAAATACATATGCAGAAATTATACATATTACCTTAAAAAATTATATTATTTTTTATGCAAACTCAATTCTGATGAGGTTCATGTCAATCTCTTCCAATAATTTCTTCTTGACGCACATTGATACCAAGCCATTAAAATTCTCATTAGTCATTCTTGACCTTAAATAGTTCTTTGATAATTTTAACTTTGAAAAGCTTCGTCTTTCAACTGATGCCACCGTCAGATGCACTATAAATAAGATGCAATATAATACAGACATTAGGATAACAAATAAATTTAGTGACATGCTCAAAAATCTCCATATCATTATATCATCTGGCAATGTGAAATTTATAATCTTTAATAATTCAGAAAAAGGCAAATTTATAATATACCTTGGATGAGTCGGCATCGGCGATCGGGCATTCAGCGATTTGTACTCGTTCGCGTCTAGCTCTAGAGCTCGACGGATTGGCGATGATGTGCGTGTGCTTGACCAGTGCCCAAGGTGAGAGCGCAAAGCGCGTTCTGAATACTGGCTAGACACTCGAGCGATTGGGAGGCCCCGGAATAGAAATCGGCGAGACCACGTACTGCTGATCAGAATTAGGAACGGAATTTGAAGAAAATGAGCAGGGACGCAAGTTGTTATCGCGAACAGGACGGCTGCTTCAATGCATCTAACCTTCTTGATTTTTCGCGAAGTGACGGTGGCGGTGTATGCAAGTTGGAAACTTGGAATTAGGTATGCCGCATGATTTCAGGATGGCTACGTGATGGAACGTGGAGGAAAGTAGGAAACGAATCGCAAAAATAGAAAAAGAATAGGAAGGCCTCAATACGTCGTCTGCCGGCGTCCACGCATGACCACGGCCCATGATTTTCCTAGCGCAAGCCCACAGCCTATCTGGGGAGGGGCCCCTGGATTCGGGGGGCCCGCGGCGGTCGCCCCCCTGCCCCCCCTCAGGGCCGGGCCTGTTCCCTATGAGTAGGCTCGGCTAAACTACCTCTCAAACGTCAAGTAAGAGGGTGCTTGGATACGTTTTAGTCCCATGACTAAAAGTAGTGGGACTAAAACTTGCTAGCCTCACCCATACTTGGATCCAAATACTAAAGAGACTAAAATCAAGTTATTGAGCATTTATTATCCTCCAAACCCTCCAATCCAGAACTCGCATGTGTTAAAGGAGAGGCATTAAATGAGGATAGAGAAGGCTAATACATATTTTAGTAGGTTTCCTATGACTAAAAAAATTTAGCCTCACGACTAGTCCTAGCCTCTCTTTAGTCAGGGGTGCTTGGAACTTTAGCCTCTAAAAGAGACTATTTTTAGTCAGACTAAAAATAGTTTCTTGGATCCAAGCACCCTCTAAGACTAGTCATAGTGGGAGTAACTTAGGTAGTAACATAGCGCACCTCGAGAACTTTTTGCTTATGTGGTAAGTAGTTAATGAGAAGTAGTAAGTAACATAATATGTTACTGTAACATAGCGTTTTTCAAGACAACATGAGTCTACAAGCTATTAAATGGGGGCACATATGACACTAGTACTATATTACTTTGTATTATGAAGATAGTAACTTAGACTAGTGTCATGCATATGACACTAGTCTAACTTACTCCCTACTATGACCAGCCTAACGAAGCTTTTAGGTTAAGCATCTCAAGAGAGAGGGAATCAGGGATGGAATCGCTTCCTAAATGAATTCTAAACAAAAATTAGGTCCTGATTACTGCTGCAGCGGCGGCAGCAACTACATCAGACAGGCAACGTGGAGCGGATTCCTCCTCCGCCACACTCTACGTGACACGAGTAAAAAGATGCTCGTGGAGCAGGGCGGTGCGGGCCTGACACGTGGTCTGGGAAAACAAGGGATCATAATTGGAGGGGCCACTTACAGATCACCGATCTTAAAGCTTCTGTAGTTTAAGGTTTATTAAAGGTTGCAAAAGCTATGTTCTTATCGAGTTGGGCAATATTTTGCAGTATTCAAGTGGTGCTGCGTTGCGGCCTTGTCCCCTCCCTCGGGCGGCAACAGGGGTTGCCATTTGTTTACTTACTGCGACGTTCTCGATATGCAAAGCGGCTGCTGACCGATCTACTACGCGGCGGGTTCAAATGCCGGCCGGGAATGATTGGCCAGAGCCTTGGAGCTGGCACGGGAACGAGTTTTAAATGGTGGTGTGTGTTACAGTAGTAGGAACTGACGATATTCTCTCGGGCAAAATAACGATCTCCACAAGTAGAAACGGAGGCGTGCAGAAAGTTTTTTAACCTTTTCATTTCATTTTATAAACCTACATTAACGTTGGAAAGTCATGTAGCATGAGATAGACACATCATTCTCTTTGTAAAAAGAATTTCTCCAAAGACATCATTCAAATACTTATCAACTTGAGTAGTTCATTCACCTGGCCCGTGGTAATTCTCTTTGTAATAAATGAAAAGATAATACCGCATCACGATCGATGTCGCTACTGCAGAACAGGCAAATAATGGCGGGCACAAAATGGCCAACCATGGCGGGAGCAGCGATGAGGGGTGCCCACCATTGGCCTCTCGCCACTGTTAACTGGTCATTAGTGGCAGACGAGCCGCCTGCCACTGGTAATGTTTGTGTTTCGCAACTTCGTCGGCGAGTCCGGTCCGAGGTTGCGGAGTGAGAGCGAGCATCGTAGACGAAGTAGTCGAACACGTAAAAGTAGATGAACACAGAAAAGTATGGAGGAGATTATCTTTAGTAATCAATGATCAACTGTTTCAATGATTGCTCCTCGTCTCTTTATATAGGGGTAAAGGGTTAAGGGATAAATACCCACTTAACGTAAAGTGTGGAACCGAGAGGGGCTAGCCTGTGCGTATCGCACGCGGCCACCGCCACACCTCGTGGTGGCCCAGTTTCCCAACACCCCCCTTGGGTAATTAACCGTATATCAATGCCTCAAAACTCCGAAAAACCTAATGGGAAAAAAATATGGAGAAAGAGCACACAATATACATTGTTGTATTGCACGAATTGCCTCGTCAAAAACCTCGTGTGAGAAACATCAGGAAAACTCACTCAAGAAAAAAAGAGTACAATCCACTCAACCATCAAGTTGAGTACTCGATCATCAGGGTCGAGATTTTAATGACGAATTTGTGAAGTTTCTCCCCTTGAACCTTGCATCTCTCTAAGTCTCATCATATCGATTCCACGCACACACCTCTCTAAGATTGATGCCGGTAATGATTTAGTGAACATATCAACAAGATTGTCACATGACTTAGTATGCAAAACTCCCACCTCGTTCAACTGCTGCAGCTCATGTGCATAGAAGAACTTGTGACTAATATGCTTTGTGAGGTTACTCTTCACATAACCCATCTGGACTTGTGCAACACAAGCAACATTATCTTCATAGATAATGGTAGGGTTTTGTACGGTGTTCAGCCCACATGTCTGCTGAATGTGGCCGATCATCCGCCGAAGCGATACACACTCTTTTGACGCTTTGAATAGTGCCATGATTTCCGAGTGGTTCGTGGACGTCGACGTAAGAGTTTGCTTGGACGATTTTCAGAAAACGCAGTTCCACCACAAAGGAAAACATATCCAGTCTGTGATTTGCAATCATGCGGGTCCGATAGGTACCCAGCATCGGCATAGCCTATAATAGATAGGTCTTGATTTCTTTTATAAAACAGACCAAGATCTTTGGTCCCTTGCAGGTGACGGAAGACGTCCTTGTTGGGGAACGTAGCAGAAATTCAAAATTTTCCTACGTGTCACCAAGATCTATCTATGGAGAAACCAGCAACGAGGGGAAGGAGAGTGCATCTACATACCCTTGTAGATCGCTACGCGGAAGCGTTCAAGAGAACGGGGTTGAAGGAGTCATACTCGTCGTGATCCAAATCACCGGAGATCCTAGTGCCGAACGGACGGCACCTCCGCGTTCAACACACGTACAGCCCGGTGAAGTCTCCCATGCCTTGATCCAGCAAGGAGAGAGGGAGAGGTTGAGGAAGACTCCATCCAGCAGCAGCACAACGGCGTGGTGGTGGTGGAGGAGCGTGGTACTCCAGCAGGGCTTCGCCAAGCACCACAAGAGACGAGGAGGAGAGAGGGGTAGGGCTGCGCCAACAAGGAGATTGAATCCGTGTCTCTGGCAGCCCAAAACCTCAAGTATATATAGGGGGAGGGGAGGGGCTGCGCCCCCATCTAGGTTTCCACCCCTAGGGGTGGCGGCCAGCCCTAGATCCCATCTAGGGGGGCGGCCAAGGGGGGAGAGAGGGAGGCGCACCACTAGGTGGGCCTTAGGCCCATCTGAGCCTAGGGTTTGCCCCCTTCCACTCTCCCTTGCGCCTTGGGCCTTGGTGGGGGGCGCACCAGCCCACCTGGGGCTGGTCCCCTCCCACACTTGGCCCATGCAGCCCTCCGGGGCTGGTGGCCCCACTTGGTGGACCCCCGGGACCCTCCCGGTGGTCCCGGTACGTTACCGATAAACCCCGAAACTTTTCCGGCGACCAAAACAGGACTTCCCATATATAAATCTTTACCTCCGGACCATTCCGGAACTCCTCGTGACGTCCGGGATCTCATCCGGGACTCCGAACAACATTCGGTAAGCACATACAAACTTCCTTTATAACCCTAGCATCATCGAACCTTAAGTGTGTAGACCCTACGGGTTCGGGAACCATGCAGACATGACCGAGACGTTCTTCGGTCAATAACCAACAGCGGGATCTGGATACCCATGTTGGTTCCCACATGTTCCACGATGATCTCATCGGATGAACCACGATGTCGTGGATTTGATCAATCCCGTATACAATTCCCTTTGTCTAGCGGTATTGTACTTGCCCGAGATTCGATCGTCGGTATCCCGATACCTTGTTCAATCTCGTTACCGGCAAGTCTCTTTACTCGTTCCGTAACACATCATCCCGTGATCAACTCCTTGATCACATTGTGCACATTATGATGATGTCCTACCGAGTGGGCCCAGAGATACCTCTCCGTTTACACGGAGTGACAAATCCCAGTCTCGATTCGTGCCAACCCAACAGACACTTTCGGAGATACCTATAGTGTACCTTTATAGCCACCCAGTTACGTTGTGACGTTTGGCACACCCAAAGTATTCCTACGGTATCCGGGAGTTTCACAATCTCATGGTCTAAGGAAATGATACTTGACATTAGAAAAGCTTTAGCATACGAACTACACGATCTTTGTGCTAGGCTTAGGATTGGGTCTTGTCCATCACATCATTCTCCCAATGATGTGATCCCGTTATCAACGACATCCAATGTCCATGGTCAGGAAACCGTAACCATCTATTGATCAACGAGCTAGTCAACTAGAGGCTTACTAGGGACATGGTGTTGTCTATGTATCCACACATGTATCTGAGTTTCCTATCAATACAATTCTAGCATGGATAATAAACGATTATCATGAACAAGGAAATATAATAATAACTAATTTATTATTGCCTCTAGGGCATATTTCCAACAGTCCTTGACACCTTTCCAATGTCTCTTGGTAGGTTCAGAACTGTACCTACCAAGCAAACTGACGGCGAACGCAATGTTTGGCCGTGTACAATTTGTGAGGTACATGAGTGCTCCAACTGCACTCGGGTAAGGAACCTCTGGTCCCGGAGTTTCCTCCCCTCTTCCTTTGGCCTGAACAGATCCTTGTCTGGCTGTAAAGATCTTCCGACCATCGGGGTCTTAGAAGGATATGCCTTATCAAATCCAAATATTTCCAACACCTTCTCTGTTGGGGATATCTGGGCCGGATTAGCTTCATCAGTAGTTAAGCATGTTAAAGCCCATGAAGGTAGATGAGGGCTCAAGACCCATAATCGGTTGAGAGCCCGTAGCCGTAAACCAGCATCAATATGTAACTTGTATTGTAAGTTAGGAATAAGTAGAGACCAAACCGGACACATCTATGAGCCGGTGTTGGGACGCTGTAAACCGACGGGCGTCACCCATGTATATAAGGGGACGACCCGGTGGCGGTTCAGAGACGACAGACAACAACTCGAGACATAGGCGAAGCTTATTGCTCCCTAGTCATCGAAACACCCATCAATTCCATCACAACTAGACGTAGGCTTTTACCTTCATTGAAGGGGCCGAACTAGTATAAACTCTCTTGCATCCTTGTGTCCGCTTTAACCCCTTCAAGCTAACCCGTCGCGATGGCTCCACGACTAAGTCCTTTCTCTAGGACATCTGCCGTGACAAAACCACGACAGTTGGCGCCCACCGTGGGGCCATCGCACGATGGTTTCCGGTTCTTGGAGGGCCGCTTTGAAGGACTCAAGGGCTACGCTGTAGGCCGGATGACTAAGAGTCATTGCGGCAAACTTTACATCGACGACGCAGGCTGGGGCCCCGAGGCTGGCTCAATTGAGTACGGGTACCGGGTCCCCTTTGGTAGCATTCACGTTTTCATTGGCAAGATCGGTGAATCGGGCCCTGAGCCGGACATCTGCACCGACCTCGTCGAGACGGCTCAGCGTGCGCGATCCACCCGGATTAAACCGGCCATGAAGCGTGCCTTCGTGGGAATGATCCATGGAGGGAGTTATGAGGATGGATCGGAGCTTCGCGGGGCAACTACCGTTTGTTCCGGTGACGACTTTTCGACCGGAGAAACCGAATCTCTTTATCAGCTACAAGATGGCCGGATTGAGAGCTGTTCCGATGGTGACATTATTCCGGACCCCTCTGATCTGCCTAACCGGGTTGGAATATTCATGACCGGAACACAAGCAGCGCTTCACTCATCAACAGCCGCGGCAACGATCTCCGGTTCAGCAGCGGCAACGGCTGCCGGGGCAGGAGGCCCCATGCGCCCGCCGGCTCAGGTTCTATCAGAACTATTTGATGCGTTGGTTGTGCTTATGGCAGAAGTTAATCCGCCAGATCAGGACGCTCACAACATGGAGATTGCAAAGATAAAGGAACAAATCACCCAGGCCAAAACGGATCTGGCGGCTGAGGACACCAGGATGGCCGCAGAGCGGGCCGCTTTAGACGCACAGGCCTACAGGCTTATGTTGGACCAGAGTGTGTCGCATGAAGTCATGAGGAGGAAGCACCGGTCCCGCTTACCTCCGGTTTTCGAGGCCAGAGACCTTTTCAACACTCCAGGACCAAGAACCAGCAATCCGCTGGAGGGGAACCGGGCAGAAGCACCTGGGACCGGTGCACCGGTTCAGCCCCGTCAGATGGACCCGCCTCATCAAAACACCGTTATACCTCAGGATGCTTTAACACCTCCGGGTCACTACTCCAACCCAATGGACAATCTTGTTGCCGCTGCTGCACGACTGGAGGCCATTCCAGTTGAAGGTGACTCGCCGCAGGCAGTAGAGACGCGACGGGTCAAGGAACTTCTGAGGACAGCTTTGGCCCAACAGGAAGCGTACTCGTACAGCCGCGACCGGATCCACTCGACCCCCCGTCCAAGCCGGAGTTATAGCAGACATATGGATGAACCACCAGTGTCGAGTAATGAACGACATGGAGCACCCCGTGGTAACAACCCGACGGGTGGAGCTGATGACGCTCAGGACGTGGTGAACCGGGCCCGAGCGCGCAGGGAGGCCGAGTTAGCCGCACAGCATCAGGCTCGGCAGCTCACGCCGATTCGTCCAACCATTTCGATTGAACCTGGTGTTACTTCTAGTTCTTTGGGGGTGCCTTGCCTCGTCCCCGCTTTACGCAACGTGCGCCTGCCCAAGGATTTCAAAGGCCCACGCAAGGTACCAAATTATACGGCGGATCAACCACCAGAGACATGGGTAGAGAGCTATGAGATGGCCATGGAGATGCTTGATGTGGATGACACGGCGTGTGCGAAATACTTCACCATGATGCTTGAAGGAACGGCCCGTACTTGGTTAAAAAGCTTGCCCGCTAATTCTATCAGCTCATGGGACCAATTACGAGCCCGGTTTATCAACAATTTCAAGGATACCTATAAACAGCCTATGTCGATAGTGGACTTAGCTGCATGCGTCCAGGAGGAAGGAGATTTAATGACTCATTGGGTGCGCCGGGTTTCACAAGTGTTGCACTCCTCAGACCGCATCAACGCTGACACTGCAGTATTAACCCTAGAAGGCAACTGCCGGTTTGGGCCCCTGAAGTTGAAATTGGGACGGATGAAGCGTCATTGCACCGACATGGGGACTCTCATGGCCTCTTTGGTAAAATATGCTGACTCTGATAGTACCAAGGATCCCGAATCTGATGATGACAAGACAGGGAAGGGGAAGAAGAACAGCAGCTCCAAAGGTCAGCAGCATCACTGGGTAGGCAATGGCGGAGGAGGCAAGCGTAAAGCGGATGGCAACATGGATTTTGTGGCTAATACCAACGTACAGGACAATGGCCAGCGGCGCAAGGGTAGGCCGAAAAATCGTAGTGGAGCACCCAACCCCAACCCAAACCGCATGAACTATCTGCTAAGTCAGCCCTGTCCAAAACATGGGACGAAGGAGGAGCCAGCAAACCACCTTTGGAAGGATTGCTTTATTATGCAGGAGTTCAAGAATTCTAATAATTTCCGGTATGATCACGGATCTGGCGGTGGCTCAGGGTCCTGGCCGGGTTACGGTGGAGGAAGTTCCGGTTCAGGATTTAATGGTAATCCGGGCGGGCATAATGGTCAAAATAGTCAGAACAACCAGGGTGGTTACAACCAACAGCAGTAACAGTCAGGTTACCAAAGCAACCCAAAGCAGTTGAGTAGTGGGCAGTACCATGTCTTTACCACTAGCTTGGACAAGCGAGACTGGAAGGTTCAGAGGCGGGCAGTCAACGCTGTTGAACCAGCCACACCCTGTTATCTACGTTGGTCTGAACAGCCAATCATATGGAGCAGAGAGGATCACCCACTCCAGATCAATAATCCGGGTCAGTTGGCTCTGGTGGTGGCGCCTCAGGTGGGAGGTTATAAGTTCACCAAGGTGCTCATGGATGGAAGGAGCAGCATTAACATCCTATACTATGAGACCTTCCGTCGTATAGGACTAACAGATAAGAATCTCAAACCATCCAATACAGTATTCCACGGTGTAGTGCCTGGCAGATCAGCATATCCCGTTGGTAAGATAGCGCTTGAAGTGGCCTTTGGGGATGATCATGATTCCAGGTCGGAGACATTAACGTTTGAAGTGGTGAAAATCCAAAGTCCATATCATGCCCTGTTTGGGCGTTCGGCATACGCCAAGTTTATGGCTCGGCCTTGTTATGTGTATTTGCAGCTCAAGATGCCGGGTCACAAGGGGACAATAATGGTTCACGGAAGCCGCAAAATCGCTTTGGAATGCGAGGAAGGAGATGCGGCTTATGCAGAGTCGGTTTGTGCCACCGAGGAGTTGAAGTACTATAAAGACAATGTTGATCCGGCGGACATGACTCCGTTGAAGAAGCCAACTACGGAGCATGATCCGGCCTTGAAGTTCAAATCGGTAGCAGAAACTAAGCTTGTTGACTTCGTACCTGGCGATTCGTCCAAGCAGTTCAGCATTAGTGCCAACTTGGATCCGAAATAGGAAAGCGCGCTCATCGAGTTCATCCGTGAGAATCGGGACATTTTTGCATGGAAACCCTCTGACATGCCAGGTGTACCGAGGCAACTCGCTGAGCACACACTTAATGTGGATCCTAAATACAAACCGGTGAAACAGTTCCTCCGCCGGTTTAACGAAGAAAGACGCAAGGCGATTGGAGAAGAGGTAGCCAGGCTCTTAGCAGCTGGTTTTATTGTTGAAGTTTTTCACCCTGAGTGGCTTGCCAATCCGGTGCTAGTCCTTAAGAAGAATGGCACCTGGCGTATGTGTGTGGATTACACAGATCTTAATAAGGCTTGTCCAGTAGATCCTTTTGCCCTCCCCCGTATTGATCAAATCATTGATGCTACGGCGGGTTGTGAGCGTTTAAGTTTTTTGGATGCATATTCTGGCTATCATCAGATCAAAATGGCAGTTAAGGACCAGGAGAAGACGGCATTCATAACTCCCTTTGGAGCCTTCTGCTATGTGTCTATGCCCTTTGGGCTCAAAAGTGCCCAAGCAACTTATCAACGGTGTGTACAAAATTGTCTTCACAAGCAGATTGGCCGTAATGTACATGCTTACGTGGATGATGTCGTGGTTAAATCCAGGGAGAAGGAGACTCTGGTTGATGATTTGAAGGAAACCTTTGATAACCTAAGGACGTACAAGATGATGCTTAATCCGGACAAGTGTGTCTTTGGTGTACTGGTGGGCAAGTTATTGGGTTTTCTGGTGTCCAACAGGGGAATTGAGGCTAATCCGGAGAAGATCACAGCCATCACCTCCCTGGCTAAACCGAAGTGTATCAATGATGTTCAACGCCTGGCAGGCCGGATTGCCGCGTTAAGCCGGTTTATCAGCCGCCTTGGTGAGAAGGCGATCCCTTTGTATCAGATGTTGAAGAAAACAGATCAGTTCGTCTGGAGTTCTACTGCTGATGAAGCATTTGAGGACTTAAAGCGGCAATTGGCCAATCCGCCTGTGCTCGCCGCTCCCATTGACAAGGAGCCGTTACTGCTATATGTTGCTGCTAATGCTCGTGCGCTCAGCGTGGCTATTGTGGTGGAACGAAAGGAGGCAGGTAAGGAGCATCCGGTTCAACGTCCGGTCTATTATATCAGCGAGGTACTCATTGACTCCAAGCAAAGGTATCCGCATTGGCAGAAGCTGGTGTACGGAGTTTTTATGGCAAGCCGGAAGCTTAAGCAATACTTCCAAGGGCACCCAATTACGGTGGTCAGTTCTGCTCCTTTGGGAGATATCATCCAGAACCGGGAAGCAACTGGCCGGATTGCAAAGTGGGCTATAGAGCCAGGGCCGTACGGTTTGAAATATGTGCCTCGGACAGCGATTAAGTCTCAAGCACTTGTTGATTTCATCAATGATTGGACGGAAATGCAAGCACCTGAAGAAAAGCCGGATCATACGTATTGGACCATCCATTTTGCCGGATCCAGGCAGTTGGAAGGCTCGGGGGCTGGAGTCGTATTGACTTCCCCACGAGGTGATAAGTTTTGTTATGTTCTCCGTTTAATGTTCCCTTGTACTAACAATGCAGCTGAGTATGAAGCCTTGCTCCATGGTCTTCGGATGGCTAAGGAGATGAATCTAAGTCGAGTTAAGTGCTTCGGTGATTCGGACCTTGTGGCTCAGCAAGTGTCTGGCACTTGGGACTCCAAGGACCCACTCATGGCAGCACATCGTCGTGAGGTGGATATTGTTGCAGGTTATTTCAGAGGCTATCAGGTGGACCACGTGGACCGGCGGAAAAATGAAGCGGCGGACGCTTTAAGCCGGCTGGGCTCTCAGCGCAAACCGGTCCCACCCAATGTTTTTCTGGATGTGCTGCACAACCCGTCGGTGAAGATCCCTGGTGAAGAGGATTTGGCCATTCCTGATCCGGAGGCTCAATTGGTGGCAGTTCTTCATGTTATTCCGGATTGGACGCTTCCTTATCTGGCATACAAGAACCGGGGCGAGTTGCCAAAAGATGAGATTCTGGCCCGGCAGATAATCCGGCGATCCAAGTCCATGGCTGTCATCAACGGTGAGTTGCATCATTGCAGTATATCAGGAGCTTTTCAACGTTGCGTGTCTCCTGAAGAAGGCCGTGAAATTTTGCAGGAGATCCACGAAGGAGATTGTGGTCACCACGCCGGTTCAAAGTCTCTGGTGGCTAAAGCGTTTCGCCATGGTTTCTATTGGTTAACTGCTCATGCTGATGCGAAGGATCTGGTCAGATGATGTGATGGTTGCCAAAGGTTTTCAAGACGTGCTCATGTACCGGATCAAGAATTGAGGATGATTCCAATTACTTGGCCGTTTGCGACTTGGGGGCTGGATATGGTTGGGCCTTTCAAAAGGTCCAAAGATAAGAAGACCCACCTCCTGGTGGCGGTTGACAAGTTTACAAAGTGGGTGGAGGCAGAACCTGTTAGCAAGTGTGATGCGGCCACGACGGTTCAGTTCATTAAAAAAGTGATTTTCCGGTTTGGCTTTCCACATAGTATCATCACAGATAATGGTACCAATTTGTCCAAAGGTGCCATGGAGTTCTGCGAACGGGAGCACATCCGGCTCGACGTTTCATCAGTGGCACACCCACAGTCCAATGGTCAAGCAGAAAGAGCTAATCAAGAGATCTTGAGAGGCATCAAGCCCCGGCTCATGGTTCCTTTGCAGAGAATGTCGGGTTGTTGGGTAGAAGAATTACCATCTGTGTTATGGAGCATCAATACAACACCCAACAGATCAACAGGATACACACCATTCTTCATGGTTTATGGAGCGGAAGCGGTTCTCCCCAGTGATATCCGTCATGATTCACCTCGTGTCACGGCTTATATTGAAGCGGACAACGAGACAGCACGGCAAGATGCTTTGGACCGGTTGGATGAAGAGCGTGACATCGCAGCCGCCCGATCGGCGATTTACCAGCAGGATCTTCGTCGTTATCACAGTCGCCGAGTCAGAACCAGAGCCTTCCAGGAAGGAGATTTGGTGCTTCGGCTCATCCAAGATCAGACTGATATGCATAAGCTATCCCCACCTTGGGAGGGGCCTTTCGTGGTCAACAAGAATCTGCACAACGGGTCGTACTATCTGATCGATATTCGAGAGCATAAGGACTCACGTACATCAGAGGAAGAGACTAACAGGCCGTGGAATATAGCTCATCTTCGGCCTTACTATACCTGAGCAATTGGCTATGCTTATGTACATACAATGTATATATTATGATTAAGTATAATAAACCGAAACCTCAGCTAAAGCGGGGTATCTGTTCTTTTACATCATGTGAGGTTACACGGAGTTGCTCTAAACGGCCTCCGGTTTACCCCTTGAGTTCGCTTTGCTAAAAGCATCGTGTTATATCACTTGGAGGATTGGTCGTGTCCGAACCAATACCATGCCTCTTGATAGGCGAAAGCCACCAGATCACTTGGGGACTTGGTCATGTCTGAACCAGTCATGCCTCTTGATCGGCCTAAGGCCACAGAATCACTTGGGGGCTTGGTCGAACCTGAACCATGACCACGCCATTTGGTCGGCATAAATGCCACAAGAATCACTTGGGGACCTGGCTAACTAGAACCATAGTTACACCTAATGGGATCTTGGTCGTGTTTGGCCATGGTTACGCCATTTGATCAGCTTAAATAAATCTTTTTTGGCAAACATTTTTTGTCATTGCTTTTGCTTCATACTTTTCCTTGAAGGGGGGTTTTTGCTTTTTATTGTGTTCTTTAAAACCGACAAAGTTTTTTAACCAATCAATTGACGGAACACAATTCACGTCAATCCGGAGACTATTTGTCCGGTTTGATCCTTGTTGTTAACATCCTCTTATGGAGTAACACGGTGTTCATTATAACCCGACACGGTTTACATGGTAACCAGTGTCATATACATATACAGGAGTTGTTATTTCCTCCAACAGTGTGGGTTTGCAAAAGCTCCGCTTCAAGGTTGGCCAAGCCAACTTCACACTCAATGGTGGCAGAAAGTATTTTGGAAAGTTCATTACCACAGGAAGAACAAGTTATGCACGAAGGCATATCAACATCAAAGGTATCAGCTAGCCTATTACAAGGCAACATGGTGCCCATAATAACATAATTGTTTTTCACAAAGGAGAGAGTTTTAAAACCGGCTTCCGGTTTAAGCTTGGCCACAAGCCTGGCCTGATGGTTGTGGGTCATCCTGCGCCGCTTCAGCTTCCGTTTCTCTACCCAGTGGCTGGAAATCCACAGTTGTCCAGTCAATTCCCATCAAAGCTTGAAAAACAGCTTCGTCATGGATTAGCGAAGACGGGTCAATATCGGGAGCGTAAGTATGCTTACGGATTGGAGGGATCAGGTTTTCCGATTCATGGATTGGTGCAGCTATTCGCTTGTTCTGGCTGTCATATTGGGCTTGATAATGAGACAAATCTGCTTCCTCAGCCAGTTGACAAGCTAGCGGACGTACCTCCCGGTTTATGGCTCGCAGATCCGCTTCACCAAATTCTGACCCGTCTTCCTTCAAGCTGGGATAACCCTGAGCCGCTTCAATAGGATCAAAATCCGGCACCCAGGCTTTTGCCCGGATTAAAGCATTGATTGCACCGGTTCGAGCAGCAGATTTCTTCAGCTCTTCAACCCGGGCAGGAAGCACTGACAGTTTCATCAGAGTATCTTGAATCAAAGTGGGCGCCGGTTTGTTATGAGACGCGGTACAGATGATCCGCTGGGCACCAGTATACAATTGTTCAACCAAGGTATAGGCGGCTTTCAATTTCTTCCGCACATCTGACCCCAAGTGACCAATGCGTGTCCCTGAAATACCATAAAAGGTTAATAAACCGGCGACTCTGTAAGAAGGCAGAACCAATTCAGAAGGCAAGCTGGCTTACCAAAGATAGCGTGGTCATGGCATGAACGTGCCGCTTTATGCTGGTCAGTTCATCCGTCACTGGTTTCAGTGCAGCCTCAGCATCCTTTGCTCGTTTGATCAAAGCGGACTTTTCAGTGGCCCAATCCGCCCATTTCTTCTTGAAGTTCTCCTTAAGTTGTTCCATGGTGCTTAAGGCACTAGCCAATTCCTCTTTTGCCTTGGAGGTTTCAGCCTGTTGGGTTTTCAGGTTTTCTCGCAGATCGATGACTTGGCTTTCTTTCGCCTTCAGCTCCGCCTACAGGCATACAGATATATGTTTCAACAAATCGGTAGAAGGATTCAAGTACCAACCACATAACAAGTTATGCGCTTGGCACTTGGGGGCTAATGCATATTCGATCTTCATCTTTCAATTGTTTGCAAAGTCCCAAGCTCAATACAAGTATTCAACTTGGCACTTGGGGGCTAATGCATATTCGATCTTCATCTTTCAATTGTTTACAAAGTCCCAAGCTCAATACAAGTATTCAACTTGGCACTTGGGGGCTAATGCATATTCGATCTTCATCTTTCAATTGTTTACAAAGTCCCAAGCTCAATACAAGTTATGCGCTTGGCACTTGGGGGCTAATGCATATTCGATCTTCATCTTTCAATTGTTTACAAAGTCCCAAGCTCAATACAAGTATTCAACTTGGCACTTGGGGGCTAATGCATATTCGATCTTCATCTTTCAATTGTTTACAAAGTCCCAAGCTCAATACAAGTATTCAACTTGGCACTTGGGGGCTAATGGCTATTTGATCATATGTATTCTGATGCGGCAGTTTCAATTACTTAAAGTACCGGTTTAACTACGCTAAGTTGAACCGGCCCTTGGGGGCTACATCAGCAAATTTCAAAGCATCAAGATTTATATTATTAAGTCCCGGTTTGAAAGAATAGTTCAAACCGGCCCTTGGGTGCTAGGAGAGTCACCAAGAATAAAAGCATACAAGCAGGAAGGAGCATATGGAAGTTACCTCATATTTATCTTTCATCATATTAACCAGACCGGCTTCGTAGTCACGGCTGGTATACAACCGATTCAGATAGCCGGAATGGATATCTTGGGTGTTCAGAGCAGAGTAAGCCGTCAGATCAGCGTTCCACGTGCCTTTGCCAAAAGCAGCAAATTCCTCCTTGGCAGAATGTTTGGATAAAGCGACAGGATTGCTTGGTTCAGCATGACCAGTGCCAGTAATGACAACCTCATCATCCTTGGTACCGCCGTTTTGCACTGGAGCTGTTGGCCTGTTGGCTTCTCAGTAGATTCTGCTGGACCAGTGGAGCTTTCAATCCGGATGGTACCTGTGGGCTGTTGGATAGGGCCTGAGGTATCAACAGGTCTCTCTTCAGCAATAAGATCATCATCTGGCTGCGGTGGATTGTTGGGAATATCCTCAGAGATAGCCGCTTCAAGAATGACATCTTCTTTGGCCGCTTTATCCAGGCGGGCCGTCTTGCTTGGCCTAGGTTTGGCCCTGAGAAGAGTAACCAAATTAAATACAGCATGTGTTCTAAGGCAATGTACTGCAAACATCACAATAAATATGGCTTACCCAAGCACCGTTTTGAGCGGCGGGAGCTGAGTGGCCGATGACTCGCCAGAAGATGAGTGGGAAATAACCTGGTAATTGGAGTCAGACGGATTAAGAGGTTGACGAAAGCAGCCCGCTTTAGGACAAGCACTGATAGGCGAGTTAGAGACCTCGGAATGACGTTTCCGAACCGGACTGTTCGGTAAACCGGCGGAGGTAACTACCTGGCCGCTGTGCCTGGTGGTGCGGCGAGCCTCGTGTTGTTGAGTCTTCATAAGAAGTTTAGGATCCAAATAAGCAAGAGGATGAGAAAATTTAACTTTCCGGTTTGCCTGACGGATTTTTTGTGAAGGCAAAGTTTCTGAATCGGAAGAGAGAATAATTACCTCTGCAAGATCCGCGTGGCTGGCTTCGGCATCATCCTGACAAATATCATCATCAATAAGACGCATGAAAAATAAACCAAGTGAGTCAAGCTCTACCTCAAAGTCCGGATTATCCACCTCATCATCAGGGGCCGGATTAGAAGAGGCAGTGGTTCTTTTCCTGTGGGCAGTCTTCTTCACAGCTTTAGTTTTTTGCCGGATTGCTCTTTCCGGTTTGTCTGCCTTCTCTGATTTCTCCTGTGGCAGCTTTTTTCTCCAAAACGGATCATCGCCCTGATTATACAGACACTGATATTACAAACAATGACCAAACATGTCAATAACAAATTCAACAAAGAGAAAAATCAAAGTCTTACAGCTGGCGGTTTGTTGGTGGCACAGAAGGGAAGCAGGCCGGTTCTAGCGCAGACATGTTCCGGTTCATTCAGTATCTTGCACACAGCCTCTGTGATTTCTTCACCAGAGAGTTGGAGTTTTGAATGTCGCAGTGGGTCATCAACATTATCAGTATACTCGCACATCAAACCGGAGCGCTGACTAAGGGGAAATATGCTCCATGATATCCAACAGCGAGCGAGATCAACACCGGTTAAACCGTTGGCCATAAAGGCTCTGAGCTTTGACAACTGGGGAGCATATTTGCTTCTCTCCCGGGCAGTCAATCTCTGAGGAAAAGGGTGTGTATTGCTGAGCCGCTCCGGACGAAAGCCAGGCAAGGGATTCTCACCAGCAGGGGAGGTGTCTTTGCAGTAGAACCATGTCTGATTCCACTCCTTGGGGTGACTGTGCAGCTTGGCGTGAGGGTATGTGACCTCTTTCCTTTTCTGAATTGCCATGCCACCCAACTCCGTATTAGAGCCATCAGTAAACTCGGTACGGCGGTTTAGATGGAACAGATCTCTGAATAATTCCACTGTGGGCTCCTCTTGAAAGAACACCTCACAGAGTACTTGGAAGTGGCACATATTGGTAACAGAGTTGGGGCCAGTGTCTTGCGGATGGAGTTGAAAATCGGCTAAAACATCGCGGTAAAATTTAGAACCGGGCGGTTTAACGCCCCGGGCTAGGTGATCTACGAAAACAACAATCTCTCCTTCTCGAGGTGTGGGGGGCATTCTTTGCCAGGAGCCCTCCAATGGATGGTATCTTTGCTGCCCAAGGCGCCAATCAGGACTAAATCGTCCAGTTGATCCTCTGTGACGCGAGAAGGGACCCAATTGCACTCATACACTTGCTTGGCCATGATGGAATCTACAAGGTAGAAGATCCCGGTTCAAAAATGCATTTGATCAAGATACGTTGGTATGGACAGTGTTAAACCGGAGACAAAACTATCTGAACCGGAGTTTCATGAAGTAACCAACATCTGGCGGTTCAACAAGGGGACTAATGGTATATACCGGTTCGTAAAAAATTTCTACAAAGTTAAACCGCCTGATCTAAGCATTGAACAATCAAGACTGCAGATGAGTAAGTACACAAAAACAGATTTCACAAGATTATACTACAGCTTTGGATCTGGAACATGTTTATAAAGGAGATAAATATTCAAGGCCCTAAAGGAGCAGTGCTGAATCAATAAGCGAAGGTACGGATAAGATCTATGGTCTTAATATGCGAAAGTGAAAACGGAGGATAAAAACTACTGCTACACAGAGCGAAGATTCACAGACTCGTCTAAGGATCTATCATATGAACAAGAAGCAAGCCATGAACAATCGAGAACATGGAAACCCTAGAACAGATCTATGATGAAAGGGATAGAAGACTTACCGGAGCTGAGGAAGAAGCGGAAGGTCGCCGTGGTGCTCTGGTACGCTCAGGGTGATGTAGCGGCCAAAGTTGGTGCAGAGGTCGACGACGGCGGCGGAGCTTCGAAGACTGGGCGACGCGAGGAAGAAGAAGCAGAAGGGCAAGCAGGGGAAAAAGAAATGACCCTTCGGTCCTATTTATAAAGCAAGGGACATGGGTCAGGCGCGAAAATCAAGGAGCCGCAAGTTTGGAAACAGAGCAGTCGCCTCGATTATCGCGGATCTATCAAATAAGAAGGTATCACGGATAGTTTCTTTATGATAGATGACGTCATGCCGATTTACAGCAATCAGAGAAGATGACATCACGGCGGTTCACCAAACTACAAGAAGATGTTGAAAATGAAGTTTTTGCTAAGGATTGACATGAACCTGTTCAAATCAATCTGGGGCCTAATGTTGGGGATATTACTACTGGGCGTAAACCGGCCTATCTGGGCCGGATTAGCTTCATCAGTAGTTAAGCATGTTAAAGCCCATGAAGGTAGATGAGGGCTCAAGACCCATAACCGGTTGAGAGCCCGTAGCCGTAAACAGGCGTCAATATGTAACTTGTATTGTAAGTTAGGAATAAGTAGAGACCAAACCGGACACATCTATGAGCTGGTGTTGGGACGCTGTAAACCGACGGGCGTCACCCATGTATATAAGGGGATGACCCGGCGGCGGTTGAGAGACGACAGACAACAACTCGAGACATAGGCGAAGCTTATTGCTCCCTAGTCATCGAAACACCCATCAATTCCATCACAACTAGACGTAGGCTTTTACCTTCATTGAAGGGGCCGAACTAGTATAAACTCTCTTGCGTCCTTGTGTCCGCTTTAACCCCTTCAAGCTAACCCGTCGCGATGGCTCCACGACTAAGTCCTTTCTCTAGGACATCTGCCGTGACAAAACCACGACATTCTCGGTGTAGGCCGACTGGTGCACTAGAATCTCAGCAGGGGAATGTTCAAGTTGCAGACCTAGACAGAACTTGGTTTTACCCAAATCCTTCATCTCGAATTCCGGCATCTGGTAGGAACTTGCTTCCTCAAAATCCTCAGGCGTACAGATTATGTTTAAATCGTCCACGTACACCGAGATTATACAGAATCCATCTTGGGATCACCGTATAAAAACACATGGGCAATCTTTGTTGCTCATGTAGCCCTTCTGATGAAGGAAATCACTTAAGCGATTGTACCACATTCTACCAGACTGTCTGAGTCCGTACAGTGCCTTTTGAAGTCGAACACAGTATAGACTCCTGTTCGCTCTATCATGGTTCAGAACAGGGATACCTTCTGGAACCATCATGTATATATTCGAATCCAAGTTACCATATAGGTAAGAAGTGACAACATCCATTAGTTTCATTTTCAAGTCCATGTTTACTGCCATCGATATCAAGTATCTAAAGGTAACTCCATCCATGACCGGGGAATAAGTCTCCTCAAAATCGACACCTGGTCGTTGAGTGAACCCTTGAGCGAAGAGCCTTGCTTTGTACCGTACTACCTTATTATTTTCATCTCTCTTTCGAACAAAAACCCACCTATGGCAAACAGGGCAAATGTGGGGAGGAGTTCGACAAACTGGTCCAAACACCTTCCTTTTGTTGAGAGATAATAATTCGGCAGTAATTGCCTGCTGCCAATCTTTCGAATCCGACCTTTTCTTGCAATCAACGAGCGTGTTAGGCTCAGGGTCAAGATCTATGATTGAGGCGATTTTCGTAGCAAATTTAATGTCGACAATCACTGTTGCTCGGTTCAGGAACTCTCCCGTATAAATATAATTTATGGCCATTTCGTCATGGAGCGCATCCGGCGCAAACACTTGCTCTACCAAATTTTCCATTATGGGAGCAATGTCCTTTAGATTTCCCGCGCCGATGTGTGCGCACACATCTCCGCTGGGTGTTTTCCCTATGGGAAAGTTTAAGTCCGGAATTTCGTACACTAAATTTTCCGTACTTGTGCCAGGTCTCGACTGGCTCCCCGTTTCACTTTGGGGCACTTTGGCGACATGTTGTAATAAATCTCTCTTATCCTTTTTCGTCGGGTGTCCCCGAGTACTTGGGATTTGAGAAGCCGGATCTCTCGTCTTTTAGGCCTTTGGACGGGAGCGGGTATACCATCATTTTTCTTTGGTATTTCAACCCTTTCTGGTGCATTGCGCGCGTGCACATGCGATTTTGTCAGAGTCTTTAAGTCACTAAAGTAGTCAGGCAGTTGATTTGCTAATGGCTGCAAATCTATTATCTTTTGGACTTGTCTCTCAGTCTCAGCAGTGCGTGGGTCATGAGCGTCGATTCCCGTGGCTTGCCACGTGATTTATCGACTTTTAGCATTAAGGGGTTGATTCTCTCCCCCTAAAGTCGGGAAAAAAATCTCGTCAAAAATGCAATCACCAAAACGAGCGTGTGACAGTCACCTGTCATGGGGTCCAGATACCTGATTATGGACACAGTCTCATAACCAACCTATATCCCCGACTTACGGAGCGGGCCCATCGCCGATCGCTGAGGTGGTGGTATTGGTACATATACCTGGCAACCGAACCTACGAAGGTGGGAAATTTTCGGTGCTGGCCCTTGCGCAAGCTGAACAGGAGAGTGGATGATGTAGGCCGACGGTCTAAAGTTGATGAGATTGGCCGCGTGTAACACTGCGTGGCCCCAACATGTAGTTGGTAAATTACAACCCTGAAGGAGCGGTCGGGCAATGAATTTAATTCTTTTAAACAATGCCTCGTCAAGTCCATTTTGTGTATGAACATGCGGTACGGAGTGCTCAACTTTGATTCCAATTGCATGCAATAATCATCGAACGCCTTTGAAGTAAATTCTCCGGCGTTGTCCATTCGAATAGACTTTATACGATAATCAAGGAAATTATTCCTCATTTGTATGATCTGAGAGATCAACTTTGCAAAGGCATGGTTCCGTGTTGACAGCAGGCAAACATTGGACCATTTAGAGGAAGCGTCAATGAGCACCATGAAGTACCGAAACGGCCCCGTGACGGGCTGAATTGGACCGCATATGTCCCTTTGGATACGTTCCAAGAACGTGGGGATTTCATCCCTCATCTTGAGGGGCGATGGCCTAATGACTAACTTCCCCTTAGCGCATGCGGAGCACACGAAATCATCGGGATTCGAGAAGTTCTTCACGTTAACATTATGACCATGTGAGTTGTCTATTATATTTCTCATCATCCTAAGTCCGGAGTGGCCTAACCTATCGTGCCAGAGGCAGAAGAGTTCAGAGCTTCTAAAAACGGTCTTGAGGGTAGTGTACACAAGCGGTGCTACTATTTTAGTGTAGTATAGCCCTGTGTCGAACGAAGGAAGCCTTTCGATAACATGTTTACCATTCGCATCCTGCTTTGTGATGAGTAGGCACTCCTTTCCGTTCTCATCATCGGTCTCAATATGAAAACCATTTGCGCGGATGTCTCTAAAGCTCAAAAGAGTACGAGTCGACTCCATGTACAACAACGCATCGTTAATGATCAAAGTTGTTCCCCTAGGAAGTATAATAGTGGCTCGTCGAGAGCCAACTATGTGTGAACCACAGCCGACGATTGTCATAATACTTCCTGGAGATTTTTTTAATAGACTCAAAGTACTTAGTTTCTCGTAAAATGGTATGTGTAGTTGCGCTATCGGCAAGGCATGTTTCCTCCATTCGGGCGCCACACGCGTTCTAAAACATGACATATAATTAATGTAATGAGGAAGACGCTACGTTGATAATAAATGCACACATTCCAGAACATAACATACTATCATGTATAAATAATGGAATAAATGAATAAATGTCATCCAATCGCCAAAGTAAAGAATAAGTTTATGCTCTCATAGAGCTTACAACCAAATCAAATTTATTGTATCAAATCACGGAATCATGATAACCAAAGAGGTATGCTAAGTAGACTCGATGAAGAAGCCATTGACTTCAGCCGCAATCTCCATACTAGTGAGCTGATCCTCCTTAGAAATCATCTTGGAGGCAGCATCAATATCTAGTTGCGGCACCGCCGAGGCGACCACGTAGTCAACCTCCATGGCAACGTTGGCGTCACCAGAGACCGCCAAAGCCGCCGCGATGGGCACCACGGGGGTCGCCTCTATGGGCGCAACAAGGGGCGTAGAGATCATCACGGGTGGTGCTCCCTCCTGAACCAAGGCGAGGTGCGTCTCATGCGCCTTACGAGCCTTGTATGCATCAACGACCTCCTGTGGCGCGCGACATGCTACCTCTTGAGCACTGCGTTGGTTTTCCCTTGAAGAGGAAAGGGTGATGCAGTAAAGTAGCATAAATATTTCCCTTAGTTTTTTAGAACCAAGGTATCAATCCAGTAGGAGATCACGCTCAAGTCCCACGCACCTACACAAACAAGTACCACACAACCGAAGAGTCGTACAAATCCGGTGCAGACCCGAATTGTACTCCCCAACCGTCTTGAAGTCCGCAAACCTCAGACGGTTCCACTCTGCCTCTGCACGTGGCTTCACAGTGTACTTCAGCCGCTCAAACCGCTACTTAAGAGCGGTCCAAAGGCCAGAAGCACTCCGCTCAGCCATATACTCGTCTTTCAGAGTAGGTGACAGGTGATGACGGAGAAAATGCAGAGCTTGCGCATTCTCAGTTTCGAACTTGGGATCAGTGGGGGCCAATTGGGTCCCCTTACCAATCGCCCTCAGGAGGCTTTTTCCCTGGAGAAAAATCTCACAGTCCGAGGCCCATGACAGGTAGTTCAGCCCCGTCTGGGCCAACTTAGCAAACTCCTTGTTGACAATTCCGGTCATCTTCGATTTATGCAAAAATCATGAGATTACAGCAGGTAATCTTTTGCACAATTGCGATGTTGATAAACTTATTCAATAAAAATGATGTTCCATTATTTAAAACACGTTTTTATATGACTTACTTAATGATTAAGAGTGTTAAACAATTAATCTACAGTAGTAAAATCATACAATAAAAACATGTTTACAAAATATAGCATGTTAAGCGCATTTTTTACGTGAAAAATAGCCCATAAATTGAATTCCCGAGACATTTTAAAGCCAAAATACGCATTTTTCAGATAAAAGAGACAGTTCCAGGGGCTTCTATGCGAAATATTACAGCGGGAATATAATACGCGTAAAAACAGAAAATTGCAGGGGCTAAAATGCAAAGAACCGCGCGCGCGCGTGCTCTCCGGCTCAGTCCAGTTCGGCTGCAGGCCGAAAATGGGTCGTCAGTCCATCTAGGGTGCACTAGCCACCTCTCTCTCTCCTTTTTAATGTAGGAGGGTGCCTCGGCCGTGACGCACATGGGCCCTGGGCCCATCAACCAGCAGGCTGGCCCGGCCAGCCCCCGCGCTGCGCATCATCCGGGTCGCTAGGTTTTCCCTAGCGCCCGAGTGGTGTGGCGGCGGCTGTGTTACCCGGCCTCTTGGCTGGAGTGGTCAGCGAGAGCGGCGCACGGCAGGTCGCGTCCTGGCGATGGCAGCTTGCCGTGCACGAGCGACAGGAGGCGGGTACGTGGTGGCGCTCCGGGCGAAGCGAGCGTCAGCGAGCACGGTGTGGCGCGCGCGACCAGTGGGGGCGCGCCCGGCAGAGGACACGGGCGCGCGGCGGCGGACGGCCAGCGGCACGCGTCGGCGGGCGTGCGCGATCAGCGGGGTCGCGACGACGGCGACAAGCAGGGTACGCGAGCGCGCGGCGGCGTGAGCATGCAGCGGGCACGGGAACGGCCAGCAGGGCCATGGCCACGCCGTCGATGGTTTGGCACAGCGTCATCTGGACATCGGCCTCAGGATGTAGGTCGTTATTATGTTCATCCGGAACTCCGACGGCGCATGGCACATCTGGTGCTTTTGCGGCGGTACCGTGACCATCTGGGTCGCGATGTGTACCGACTCCCGTATAGTGCAGTCAACAAGTCCCTCTTGATCCAAGAACATCGACATTGGTCGGCGATGTATTCGTCAGCCAGTTCTTGGGAGGAAAATCCACGCCATAGGTAGATTAAATCCGAAAAATAGACTAATCGCAAAAACGGAATCGTGATGAGGAGGAATCCATTTTTGCAAAAGAGAGATCGGATCTTATACCTCCGCGGGATCGACGAAAGCCTGCGTGATGCAGGCTTGACGCAGGCTTGATGGAGAGTTGATGGAGCGGAGCGTGGTGATAACGTGTTCCACAACTCCGCCAGCGAGTCCGGTCCGAGGTTGAGGAGCGAGAGCGAGCATCGTAGACGAAGTAGTCGAACACGCAAAAGTAGATGAATACAGGGAAGTATGGAGAAGACTATCTTTATTAATCAATGATCAAATGTTACAATGATTTCTCATCGTCTCTTTATATAGGGGTAAAAGGTCAAGGGATAAATACCCACTTAACGTAAAGTGTGGAACCGAGAGGGGCTAGCCCGTGCGTATGGCACGCGGCCGCCGCCACCCCTCGTGCTGGCCCAATTTCCCAACAGTTTGTACCCGTGATGGTCTGGTTAACGCCCGCTAGTAGTGGTTTTTGCTTGGCGAAAAACCGGCTGAGGTGGCAACATTTTTCACCTGAACAGTAATAGTTGTATCCTAGAAGGCACAATATAGTCATATAGCACGGTTTAAGAAATGAAGGAAATGTGCCCTGGAGACAATAATAAAGTTGTTATTTATATTTCCTTATATCATGATAAATGTTTATTATTCATGCTATAATTGTATTAACCAGAAACTTAGTCATGTGTGAATACATAGACAAACAGAGTGTCCCTAGTATGCCTCTACTTGACTAGCTCGTTAATCAAAAATGGTTAAGTTTCCTAGCCATGGACATGTTTGTCATTTGATGAACGGGATGACATCATTAGAGAATGATGTGATGGACAAGACCCATCCGTTAGCTTAGCATAATGATCATTCAGTCTTATTGCTACTGTTTTCTTCATGACTTATACATGTTCCTCTGACTATGAGATTATGCAACTCCCGAATACTAAAGGAACACCTTGTGTGCTATCAAACGTCACAACGTAACTGGGTGATTATAAAGATGCTCTACAAGTGTCTCCAATGGTGTTTGTTGAGTTGACATAGATCGAGATTCGGATTTGTCACTCCATCTATCGGAGAGGTATCTCTGGGCCCTCTCGGTAATGTACATCACTATAAGCCTTGCAAGTAATGTGACTAATGAGTTAGTTGCGGGATGATGCATTACGGAACGAGTAAAGAGACTTGCCGGTAATGAGATTGAACTAGGTATTGAGATACCGACAATCAAATCTCAGGCAAGTAACTGTTGGGGAACGTAGCATAAATTCAAAATTTTCCTACGTATCACCAAGATCTATCTATGTAGAGACCAGCAACGAGGGGAAGGAGAGTGCATCTACATACCCTTGTAGATCGCTAAGCGGAAGCGTTCAAGAGAACGGGGTTGATGGAGTCGTACTCGTCGTGATCCAAATCACCGATGATCCTAGTGCCGAACGGACGGCACCTCCGCGTTCAACACACGTACAGCCCGATGACGTCTCCCATGCCTTGATCCAGCAAGGAGAGAGGGAGAGGTTGAGGAAGACTCCATCCAGCAGCAGCACAACGGCGTGGTGGTGATGGAGGAGCGTGGCAATCCTGCAGGGCTTCGCCAAGCACCGCAGAAGAGGAGAAAGAGGGGAGGGCTGCACCAACATGCAGAGATCAGATCGCGTGTTATGGGCAGCCCCAGGCCTCACTATATATAGGGGAGAGGGAGGAGGGTGCAACCCCTCTAGGGTTCCCACCCCTAGAGGGGCGGCAGCCCTAGATGGTCCTTGGGGTGGCGGCCAAGGGAGGATTCCCTCCCCCCCAAGGCACCTAGGAGGTGCCTTCCCCTCCTAGGACTCTTCCTTTTAGGGTTTCCCCACACTAGGCGCATGGGCCCTAGGGGAAAGTGGCGCCCCAGCCCACTTTGGGCTGGACCCCTTCCTACTTCAGCCCATGGGACCCTCCGGGATAGGTGGCCCCACCCGGTGGACCCCCGGGACCCTTCCGGTGGTCCCGGTACAATACCGATGACCCCGAAACTCGTCCCGATGGCCGAAATAGGACTTCCTATATATAAATCTTTACCTCCGGACCATTCTGAAACTCCTCATGACATCCGAGATCTCATCTGGGACTCCGAACAACATTCGGTAACCACATACAAACTTCCTTTACAACCCTAGCGTCATCGAACCTTAAGTGTGTAGACC
The DNA here is from genome assembly GCF_003073215.2 of Triticum urartu. NCBI lineage: Eukaryota > Viridiplantae > Streptophyta > Magnoliopsida > Poales > Poaceae > Triticum > Triticum urartu. The sequence goes on from NC_053025.1 coordinate 21,154,472, forward strand.
CTACGGGTTCGGGAGACATGCAGACATGACCGAGACGACTCTCCGGCCAATAACCAACAGCGGGATGGATACCCATGTTGGCTCCCACATGTTCCACGATGATCTCATCGGATGAACCACGATGTCAAGGACTTAATCAATCCCGTATACAATTCCCTTTGTCTATCGGTACGATACTTGCCCGAGATTCGATCGTCGGTATCCCGATACCTTGTTCAATCTCGTTACCGGCAAGTCTCTTTACTCGTTCCGTAACACATCATCCCGTGATCAACTCCTTGATCACATTGTGCACATTATGATGATGTCCTACCGAGTGGGCCCAGAGATACCTCTCCGCTTACACGGAGTGACAAATCCCAGTCTCGATTCGTGCCAACCCAACAGACACTTTCGGAGATACCTGTAGTGCACCTTTATAGTCACCCAGTTACGTTGTGACGTTTGGTACACTCAAAGAATTCCTACGGTATCCGGGAGTTGCACAATCTCATGGTCTAAGGAAATGATACTTGACATTAGAAAAGCTTTAGCATACGAACTACACGATCTTGTGCTATGCTTAGGATTGGGTCTTGTCCATCACATCATTCTCCTAATGATGTGATCCCGTTATCAATGACATCCAATGTCCATGGTCAGGAAACCGTAACCATCTATTGATCAACGAGCTAGTCAACTAGAGGCTTACTAGGGACATGGTGTTGTCTATGTATCCACACATGTATCTGAGTTTCCTATCAATACAATTATAGCATGGATAATAAACGATTATCATGAACAAGGAAATATAATCATAACCAATTTATTATTGCCTCTAGGGCATATTTCCAACAGTAACTTACCGATGACAAAAGGGAACAACGTATGTTGTTTTGCGGTTTGACCGATAAATATCTTCGTAGAATATGTACGAACCAATATGAGCATCCAGGTTCCGCTATTGGTTATTAATCGGAGATGAGTCTCGGTCATGTCTACATAGTTCTCGAACCTGTAGGGTCCGCACGCTTAACGTCCTGTGATGCTTTGTATTATGAGTTATGTGATTTGATGATCGAAGTTTGTTCGGAGTCCCGGATGAGATCAGTGACATGACGAGGAGTCTCGAAATGGTTGAGACGTAAAGATCGATATATTGGAAGGCTATATTCGGACATCGGAAAGGTTACGAGTGATTCGGGTATTTTTCGGAGTACCGGAGAGTTAGGGGAATTCGTATTGGGCCTTAATGGGCCATACGGGAAAGGAGAGAAAGGCCTCAAGGGTGGCGGCGTCCTTCCCCATGGACTGGTCCGAATTGGACTAGGGAAAGGGGGCGCCCCCTTCCTTCCTTCTCCTCCCCCCTTCCCTTTTTCCTATTCCATGTGGGAGGTGGAATCCTACTAGGACTAGGGAGTCCTAGTAGGACTCCACACTTTGGGCGTGCCCTATGAGGGCCGGCCTCCTCCTCCCTTCATCCTTTATATACGTGGCCAGGGGGCACCCCATAGACACATAAGTTGATCATTGATCTCTTAGCCATGTGCGGTGCCCCCTCTACTATAATCCACCTTGGTCATATTGTCGTGGTGCTTAGGCGAAGCCCTGCGCCGGTAGTTTCATCATCACCGTCATCACGTCGTCGTGTTGACGAAGCTCTCCCTCGACACTCTACTGGATCGCGAGTTCGTGGGATGTCACCGAGCTGAATGTGTGCAGATCGCGGAGGTGCCGTACGTTCAGTAATAGGATCGGTCGATCGTGAAGACGTACACTACATCAACCGCATCGTCATAACGCTTCGGCTTTCGGTCTACGAGGGTACGTGGACAACACTCTCCCCTCTCGTTGCTATGCATCACCATTATCTTGCGTGTGTGTAATTTTTTTTGAAATTACTACGTTCTCCAACAAGAACACACTTTAATTTAACAACTCTTTTTTTAACACTTACAAATAACACTATAATAACTGCATACAACATATATGTTCAATTAGGTGCTACTATGATAGAATTATGCATACGAACTCGAGGTCAACACCAAGGACTGTTGTGGTGATTGTGGGTGTTGAACCACAGATAGATGTCGTAGTTATCATCGACTTTGCCCGGAAACAGAATGAACGCCTTCCGAGCTTACATCATTAACTCTATTGCAATATCTATCCAATCAAGGCAACTGAAATATGTTCAGTGTGCCTCGTTGGTGACCATAAGGGTCATGCGTTTGCCATTTTTTAACATGTCCATCTTGAGCTCAATTGTGCCATTGATACATCTTAAATGTATCTATAATTTGTTTATTATTTCAGTATAGTGGTAAGGAGGAGATTTTTTCAGTCAGCCTAGCAAACGAAGATGATCGCTGTAGCACGTTGATGTCATTGTGAGACCCGGGCATGCCAAAGAAAGCGTGCCAAATCCAAAGATGCTATTATGCAACTGCTTCGAGAATGATGTGGGCTTCTTAACATGACCCTGATATTGCCCTTGCAAAACTTTTGGGAAGTTTTTCCATTTCCAATAAATGCAGTCAAGTGATGTGAACAAACCTGGCCACCCTCTTGCTTCCGAGATTGCTAAGAGCCTTTCGTGTCCACCACAGTTAGTTCAGTGAGGTACTGAGGTCCAAACACCTCGACCATGGCACCTCCGTATGTGTTCTCCGACATCCGTAACTACTCGTCCCACGAGTCAGCGATCATGCCATATGAAAGCATCTGCAGTGTGGCCGGGCACTTCTGGTAACCAGAGAACCCAATCCTTCCCACAGCGTCCTTCTTCAAGATCAAGTAGTCATCAAAGGACCGGACGCCATGGTAGAGGTGATCGAAGACATTTTGTGCATCCGAAAGCGCCGACGGAAATCATCAGAGAAGAGGGCATCAGGGGCAAAGTAGTCATCCATCAGCATTAAATGTCCGCGCGCCCGGGTTGCGGTTGAGCACTCGACGACCCTTGATCTATCCGTTGAAATGAGAACATGCTCCTCCGCACGCTCCGTGTCAGCAAGCACCGCTTGCATCATCGCCGTCTCATCCGTGTAGTCCTCCTCGCCAGACGAGTTGTCGGACGACTCAATGTAGTGCTCGTATATGTACTCCATATCTGAATCCATTATTGCAAAGATGAAGGGACAAAAAAATAGCTCGTGCATACACCAAACAGTTGCCGTGCATGGTGAGCATCGTAGGAGTGGATGCTACCTGCGCGGCGGTCGGAGGAGGTGTGGAACAACGGCAGAGGAGAAGCGGCGTGGAGCCTGGGTGTATCATTGAAGGTAACGGACTCAGCGAGTTCCGGCATGGGTGTGGCATGCTGGCTGGGGTGGTGGGGCGGCGATGAAGGCAAAAGAGAAAAACTGAATGAGATAAAATGAGAGGATGGAGGCGCAGGGCCCGGGAGGGGTTTTGGGTGGGTCTGGGGTATCGAAGTCTTGCGTGGCTGCTATCCGGACTCCCGCAAGCCTCCCCCCCCCCCCCCCCCCCCCCCAGGCCGGAAAAAGTACATCTGGACTACTCGGCAGACTGATACAAGCCTGCGTTGAATAGCTCAAGACGTTCGGACAGTGTAGTCCAGACGCTTACAAACGGTTCGAGGGTCTGCTCTAAAGATACCCTTACATCCTTATGTACATGTGTATATTTTTAGAATATTTTGAAACTAAAAATCTGAAATTTGAAGTTTTCAGAATTAAGACCTCAGTAGAGCTCGGTCTTCAAAATGCACTACTCGAAATCTGTGCTCTACTTTCCACACGTCGAAGAAATAGTCGGATGGCATTAGCTTTTCCTTTTTGCAATCAAGACGAGCAATAGGGTTTTGTACATATCTTAATGTTCCTCACGTTGAAGCCACAGAAATATTTAACTGACGCCTGATTTTTATTTCTGAATGAACATTTTTCTTCCGCAAGTGAATGGACGGATATTTTTAACTTAATTCGACTTGGACATCCAAATGCTACCCGTAGCGGATAGTATCATACATTAGTATCATACATATAATCTTAGTGTATTATACTATATCAATAATGCATATCACATATTAGTATCTTAGATGACCTAATTCATTGACATGCAAAATATATAGGATTACAATATTTATTAGATACAGTATCATGGTATGATACTTAAATCTTATCTTTATTTATTTCATTTTATATGTCACCTTATCAAAGTTGCTTAGTTGGAACGCATGATAATAACTATGATACCCTCATTACGAGCAGTCTTCCGATAACTTTGTCCATTAAGCACACATACCCGACTCACAAAGTATTTATTCTCTGTCTGAAAACTCTCCCATATACTATCACCATCCTGGTTTATTGATCTCTCGTATTTTATGACAAATTTTGATCATAGGTTTTACTAACAAAATGCTATTGCGTGTTTGCAAAAATTATATCGTTGAATTTATATTTGAAAATAATTTCCGATAACATTATTTCTTCTATGTTTAACTTTTACTTTATTAGTTGAAATTATGGTCAAACTATGACCTTAGTACCTTACTTTTTTCCTTTTCTAAGGGAGCTAATAAATTAAAATTGAGGTTATTGCAGCATTAATCGCACTGGGTAAGCGTGTCCAGTTTCGATAAATAAGGTGGTGTTTGATTCAGAAGTCTTAATCAAAAAAGACTATCCAGTAAAGTTTTTTCTAGTCATTGTAAAAAAAGTCCCTCGTGTTTGGTTTCTAGGAACTTTTTAGAAACTTTTTCTAATTTGTGGGACTAAAAAGTCCCTGAACCAAACACCCCCTAAGTTTATCAATATTCCAGTTCCAATAAATATGTCAATCCATATTTATGTGCCTTCAAATCAAAGAAAACATATTTACGTACTGACCCACAATTTCCGAATGTTAGAAAGAAAAATCTTCTTTATATAGATCTGACACCACCGCGTCCAATCGCTTTAGCGCCACCGTTTCTTTATCGAACAAGAAAAAACATCTCGTCCGTCCGTCAACCTTATCCTGTGATCGGTGTGACCGCCGAGTTGACGCGGGCTCCGGCGCATTTCCCCTGCAGTGGTTCGAGCACAACCCGATCGATGAGCTAGCCAGCCAGGCCCCCTGACCCGCACCACCCCGTCGCATGTGCGCGCACCACCACACCGGGTCACATCCACCGAATCGATCCCCCCACCCAACCAACCACCATCTCACCCTCGCAGCAGCGTGGCCCATCGCCAGCGGAACCTCACGGAATCCCACGCGCACCCATGCACGGACGCGCTCACACGTCCCCCCGCCGCGCCCAGCGCAACAATTTCCATGCGCCGGTGCGCCGGCCGCCGGATAGGACCGACTTCCTGCCCATCCCTCGGCATGGCCGCGACGGACGGATAGGAACGAATTTGTTGGATGGGTCGCCGGCGTGGTCCGTGGCCGGGCAAGTGGGGCGAGCAGGGCGCCCCCGACGAAAGCGGGGCGGGCTACACGTCGCCGCCGCGGCGCGCGACGGGGCTGACCCGGCGACCGGGGAACGGCGAGGCGTGCGCGGGCACGGCACGGGGGCGCCATCATCGCGCCCGTCGGGGTCACACCGCGGCGCCGGATCGGCAGCGCGGGCCGGGCCCCCAAGCACGCTAGAACTATTTTCCCTCTCCCTTTTCCGTTTTCTTTATCGGCGGTGGGACCGGGCTGTCCCCGGGCCGAGCAGGGGAGGAGTCAGAGGCCCAGAGCTGCTGGTAGCGCCATGGCTCGCTAGCTGTGCGTGTGACTGGGATCGACAGGGAGGGGCAGAGGCCGACGGCCGGGGCCCACCACCATCATCTCCCTGACACGCCCACCTGATCCCGATTGGACAGCTGTTGCTGCCGCCCACCTCCCCCCCCTTTCCCCCCGCCCAAACTTCTACCGCGGCCTCCCATTGGCCGCGGGCCTCGCCTCGGGCCCGGTTAAATAAAAAGCTCGCAGGCCCGACGTCACCGGTGGGGGGATTTGCGGCCACGCACGGCAGATCTCCACGGCCCATACATACTCAACACCGCCTTGTTTTTTTTTTTACCGCTGTCAGAGGCCGTGGGTACACCAGGCACGACGCGGCTGGCTGGCTGGCTGGCGGTGATGCACGCGGGGTAAATGTTCTCTGTGCTGGAGCTCAGCCCCACCCGCCCAACGGACGAACATTTTACCGCGCGGCGCGGTGAGTTTCGATAGGCCGGCCACGCTGGCCACCGTGCAGAGGGAGAAATCATCAACAGAAGTGGCAATGCGCCCCACTGTGCCGCGCCACTCCATCCAGCAGTGGCCTCTCAGGCTTCCCCTGCTCCTCCCGCCTCTGCGCCAATCCCATCCATCAAAAGTTGCTGTTCCCCGACCCTCAACGCCGCTGCTCATGCTTATTATGCGCTGGGGTTAACAGACCACTTACCCCCACTACAGAGTAGTCGTGACCATTTACAGTGGCAGACAGTGGTATTTACAGCAAGTATTGTACAGCGCGCTAGGCAGTGCAGTATACAGTAGTATTCAAGTATCTTTTGTTATGGCTTCGCAGCACCGATCAGCAGTGGTTGGTGCAGTGTAAAGCTGTGATCATGGAACTGATTGCTGTGGCCGTGCGGCATTCAGACGGGCCGTTGTACAGAAACAGTATTCGGTTTGATCAACTGATTGCTACGGCAGCAGGGCCGAACCCTTACCGATTGGTGGGAGGTGATGCGCCTCTCCAACTAACGTGCAGGTTCATTTTTAGATGAGAAACAGCCAGCGGCGGGGTGACCGCACAGCCAGCCCTACACGAGATCTTTCCAACACGCCGCATCATTTGCAGCAATTCCTATATCGGGAAACTTCGTTCGGCAAGCTTCGTTCGGCAAGCTCTCAAAGACGGCAAAGGCAGGCTAATCTAATCCGTGATGTGAATCTCTTCCCATGGCACACCACCAAGTCCCCAAGTCAGACGTTCAGCAATTGCAAAGCCATCATGTTCATAAGAGCAGTGAACGCCATGAACATACAAGCTTATACCACTGATCAAGAAGGAACAGAACAAAGGTCAGCCCAATTTTGGATGTGGCTTGCGTACAAAATTCATTCTCATAGGAGCAGCTAACAAAGTCCGGCCCGCGCTTATTTTGATATGAGCGATTGGAGGAATTACACATAGCAATAATAGACATTTAAACATAATAGTAGTAGTAGTAATAATGGGGCTTAGGAGGAGTTTTACGGGTGATCATGGAGGTGCGGGAGAACTGGGAACGAAGAAGCGATTACATTACTACATGCCGGTGGTCGGCTCGGAGTTCGTCGTCCGTCCACCTCTTCACGCCGGACGGACGGAACCACCCGTAGCCCCATCGATCGTAGCCGGTCGCTGCAATTCAGCGTTTACTGACATGACATTTAGCTTCTTCTTCAGAGGTGCGTGCGTGCGTGCGCCGGAGAGCCGGGGCGGCCGCCGGGGTTGTGTTGTCCTCCATGCTCACGATGTGTACTTACAGCGTTCAAAACTCGCGATCACGGCGCGGCCAGGCGCCATGCCGAGGTGGCGATCAGCGGGCGCGTGTGCCACCCGAGAGTCAGGCAGCCCTCCTTCTCCTCCACCTTGTACCCGTCGCCGCCGGCGAATAGGGCCAGCAGCGTGCTCGCCTGCTTGTAGGCATTGGAGCCCAGGTGCACGGTCTCGAACCCGGCGTTGCCCAGCCGGTTCCGCCACTGCCCCAGCGTCTCGTGGCGCTCTGTGCGCTCCGCCCCCTCGCAGGCCACCACGTTGCAGATCTGCCGGCCGAGGTACACCTCGGACATGACCTGGTCCGTGCCGGCGGCGGCAGGAGCAGCGGCAGCCCCCGATGAGACTTCGGATGGGCCGCCGGAGCTGCCGCCCTCGAGGGAATCGAACATGGTGGAGTAGTAGTGCAGAGACTCGGTGAAGCGGTCCAGGAATGTGCCGGAGTTGTGGTTGGCCTCCTGCTCCACCACGGTGACGATCCTCGGCCGCACGGCGCGCACGGTGCCCAGGACCTTCTCCAGGGCGCCGGGCTGCGCGAGCAGCCGGTGCATCTCGAAGACTGAGTTGACGGCGATTACCTCGGGCTCCTCGTTCGGGTCCTCCTCGCCCTCCGGCTGCAGCATGAACGGCTCCAGGTCCGCGAGCGTGGCGGCGACGAGGCCGCGGTACTGGAAGTCGACGCGGATGGTGTGCGCGAACTGGGCGAGCTTCCAGCCCACCTGCTGCAAGGCGTCGGTCTCGTCCGGCTGCGGGGGGCCGACGCCGGTGAGGCGGAACGAGGGAGGGCCGCCGGGACGGAGCGCGAGGGCCTGGAGGAGGGCGGGCCACTGCATCCCCTGCTTGATGCCGAAGTCGACGACGTGCACGCGGCGGCAGCCGGCGAAGGCCTCCAGGATGGCCTGGTTGGCGGTGAAGTGGGCGAACTTGAGGTAGGGGCAGGACTCGTAGAAGTGCGCGTGGAGGAGGTCGGCGAAGGCGGCGTCGAGGAGGGAGCTGTCCGGCTGCGGGCGGAAGCGGAAGACGCGGCGGGCGAGGGCCTCGCCGAAGTAGGCGGCGACCTTGCGCATCGCGCCGCCCTGGGACGCGGCCAGCAAGGGTATCTGCTTCACCAGCGCCTCCGCGGCAGAGAAGTTCTCCTGCTGCACGGCCTCCGCGCAGGCCAGCAGCGCGTGCACCAGCCGAATCCCGGCCTCCTGCGTGTCGACCACGACGACCGGCAGCGCGGGCGCGTTGGCCCCGGCCGCGACCGGCGGAGCAGCCTCCACCACAGAGCTCCTGGCGCCCCCACCGAGAGAGGACGAGGAGGATGACGACGACGAGGTGCTGCTCCCGCCAGTGCGCATCCGCTTGGGGTCCCGCACGGAGTCGGCGGACAGGTCGGCCGGCCCGACGGCGCCGGCCGGGGAGGGGATCGGCCGCAGGGCGTAGGTGCTGCAGGAGGAGTCAACCGAGGGCGGGAGATCGAAGTACCCACCGCCCGTGACGGTGGAGGAGGTGGAGGCGTTGAGCTGCTGCGGGGCGGGCGGGAGGGGCGGCGGCGGCGCGTTGAGCTCCGACAGCATGCTCTCGACCCAAGACGACAGGTCGGTGGGGTTGTAGTGCACGGTGTCCGTGGCGAGGTGGGTGGCGAAGCTGTCGTCGGGGGCGGCGCCGGCGCCCACGCCGCCCATCCCCATGGCCATCTCCAGCTGCTCCAGCTTCTGCGCCACGTCCGCCATGTCGGAGGCCCGCACCTTGTACCCGAGCGCCGCCAGCAGCTCGTCCACCTCCTCCCCCTCCCCCGCCGCCGCCGACACCATCATCTTGTCCTCAGACGAGCCCATGCCGCCCCCGCCACCGCTCCCGCCGGCGTCCTGGTACTCGCGCTTCATGATCTCGCCTCACCGCGAGCGAGCTGCCTCGCCTCTCTACCTATCTCCGGCCAATAATTGCGCCAAGCTTTTGCTTGCCTCGGTTCCGGTTCTGGGGAGGGTCGGGATTTGGATCCAGGGTCGGGGGGCGGGGGTGGGGGAGGAAGAAGGAGGAAGAAGAAGGAGAGAGAGCAAAGCAGCGAGCGAGCGAGCGGCAGCGGGAGCGAGTAGTAGTAGTTGTAGGGGAAGAGGAGGGGGGAGATTGCGAGACGGCATCGGGTGATGGGAGGGGGAAGGCATCTGGGTCTGGGTATAGTGGTGGGTCGCTGGCGGGCGGGGCCCCGGGCCAACACGCGCACAGCGTTGGATCGATGGACGGATTCGTCGCGCCCATCTTTATCACCAGACAAACTTCGCCATCCAGTTACAAATCTTGCGCCCACCACCCCAGAAATCCCCGCAAATTAAATAAAATGCTACTGTATGCGGGATGGGGGCTCTGCTGCGTCGACTCCCTCTCCGTGCGCTGCGGCCGTGTGGCCCTCTCTGTGGCTTGCAGTGCTCATGGGAAAAATGGATTCCAAGACTTTGAAGGTATTGCACTGTTGAGGGCCTCTTTGAATCGAAGGAGTCTTTTAATCCTTGGGGATTCCGTGCTGGTCGTTTAGTTTGTAGGATTGAATCCAACACAAATATTTGCCAAGGATTCATTTGTATTCATTCCAAGGAATTCTAGTGTCCACTCAAAACTTCTTGAAAAGAATCCACGTTTTTCCGGCGATGCAACCAAACCAAAAACCGTGCATGATTCAAATGGGCGAAACTTTGCGATCTTTTCATTTCATGTGTTTCTAGAATCATGTGAATCAAAGATGCCCTAACTTGTCTACCGATGACCGAATCTAACAACCAACATTTTCACCTATCTACATGATTTTGTCTCGCATGACACGTACATAGCTAATGCGACACACGGTTATGATACGGGTCAAGCCATAGGGATGGTCAATCTTCATGATTGGAGGTGGATTCAAGTAACTAAACGATGAATAGAAGGGGAAAACCGGGGGGGGGGATAAAAAAGAGGTAGGCACAAGTCAGCAATATTCACCACCAATATCCACTCATAACTCAAGTTAATACAAAAGAACCTTTAGATCCAACAAGCAAACTAGAGAAAGCAAATAACATTAGGACCCACTTGAGTTGGCGGTGCGTGCATGGTGATGACCATGGGATGCTCCGCGTCAGTTTAGCTATGTCATTCATCTTGTACAGTGACTATTATTTTGTCATTGATCAGATCTTGTTAAATGTGCGCTATGTCATTCCAATCCGCTGGAGACCATTTTCACATGCAGATCATTGATCAATGTGATCGGAGTTCTTGTGTTCTATCTCTCACAAATGTATTCTTTTTGGAGGACAAATTATCATCGACTCAAGTCTTTTAGATCGTGTACTTATGCCACACATGTTATTAAGAAAGACACACTATCTCTTGGTGTTAAGTCTAACTATTAATGCTTGCATGCTCCTACATATGTGGGTTGATTAAAATTAATATTGAAAAATATATAGCTAAATATGACAACTAGTACCACAACATGTATAATTGTCTTACTTCTCCACAAAGAGATCATCTCTTGACTAAGATAAGGCAACCTTTTTTAAATAGCATTATTGTAATTGCCATTGCACCTCCCTTGTTTCTCTCAATGTTTTATTCCTTTGCAAGAAAACTCCTTATTTTCATGATATATCAACCACTCTTTGGTGCTAATTCATTTTTTCGCAATAGCTATACTATATAAGTTGGCTCAATTTTGTGGGAGAAGAAATAGTTGAAAGAGAGAAAAACCTGGAGGAAGAAGAAAGAAAGATGACCGTTGGATCCTATCTAATGGCTCAGATAATCAACTTGCCCAAAACATTTTTTTTCATGTGTCTTACGTATAGACAGTACCTTGACCTTTTGAACATTTTTTTACATGGATTTTTTATTTTTGTAGAAATGAAGATTACATGATATTTTATTTTGACGTTGTGTATATTCTCATGTTCTGAATATTCCACGAAACAAACAAAGCCATTTTTCGATTGAAGGAGCTCAAATATCTCGATTTCATCGTCTGGAATTGACAAACAAACAACAATAATTTTTGTCCAGCATTCCAACGCGCACACACTAAACGAATGTAACCATTCCTGAACAGAACACCATGCAACCTCAGCTCTATGAGTACTAACCAATATCTGAGGACATAATCCACCAACAACATAGGGCAGCAGGACAACAACATGACAACATATAGAGACATAAGCCATCAACCACGCCAGATTAACTCCTCAGAGTGAGAAGGAACTCCAAAAAAATTCACTCACTTTCGATCCTGAGCACGGTCAGACCCAAACCTTGTTTCCTGCTGAAAAATATCATTGGCCACCTGTTCAAAAGCTTTGTAGTGCCGCGATACAATTTTTAAGATATTGATTTCTGCAATTCGGACCAACAGTTCAACCACTAAGCAACTAAGAAGGTGTCATAAGGAGCATGCAAATACTCATCGAAACATGTTCTCCTCCTAGCATTCCTGATCGGCCAGAGTACTGCAAAAAACACCACTAGCTAAAACCCCCTCTAATTTCTCAAAAAAAGAAGCTAAAACCCCTCTCATATTTCACATGGAAACTTTGAAACCATGCAACAAACCCATCAAAAGAAAGTGGAGTATATCTAGGATTAAACACACACTTCACGACATTCCAAGTGTATCTTGCTACAGAACAAGTAAAAGGTAAGTGGTCAATACTCACATCCAAATTACAAAGCATGCACCTAGAGGTACAACTCCATCCTCTCTGCAGCAATAGATCTTTAGTTTTTTTTGTGTGCAAGAAAACACATCTTTAGTTAGGATACCTTTGACTTTTAAATGAATTTTAACATGCTGAAATTTACTAATATGACAAAGACCTTGGCTAGGCTTAATAATATTGCACATAGAGCTAACGGTAAAATTAGCACTCTTAGTAAGAGTCGAAACAAATCTACCATGGTCAGTTGTGAGCTTCACATCCACGAGGCAGTTTCAACAAATCCCACATAATAGCCATGACACTTTGCAAAAAAATCACAAAAAAATTTATTGTACACTTTCTCAAAATCAACTTTAAACGCTACACCAATTTTCTTCTACGATTTAACCTCATGTAGAATTTCATGCAAGAGAACCACTCCGTCCATAATAAGCATCCCCTTCACAAATGTGGTATGGATTGAGGAAATCACTCTCTTGGCTACCGATATAGCCCAATCATTAACCACCTTAGTAAAATATTTTAAAAGGCAAATTAATCAAGCATATAGGTCTGTTTTTCTGCATCGGTAAATTAGGCAGAATAGAAGACCCCATAGTCAAATCTAGCAATATCCACTCCACCATTATAAAACTCATAAAACAGAACCAATCAGGTCACCACTAACCAAACCCCAAAATACACAACAGGCCTAAATAAACACCGAAATAGTGATTGATCTAAACAGATCGTGAGTGTGTTTGCTGCACATATTTGTCAAAAGCCACAAGTCGGCACACTGGACCCGGCGGTACAGAAAGCGGAGCAGGGATGGGCTATACCGGATTGGACCCCGGCCCCCACTTATTTTTCTCTATTCTTTCTGAAAGAAAACCTTACTGTATTTCTGTTTATTTATTCTTCTGGCGCGCATTATCATTTTCCACCCCGCGCGCGTACAGTTGCCGTGGGCCACCAGACTTTCAGAGACGGCTGAGCTGCCGTGGGCCACGGGCGGATCCCACGCAGGCCTCGCGATTCGTGCAGCCGATCCTGGTAGGTTCACGAGGCCTGGTAGTAAACCTTATCGCGGAGGCAGCGCCATGTGCTTCCTCCTGTGGGGGGTCACCGCGGGGATACCACGAGTCTTCGTGGACCAGAGCTGCTGCCCGGGTGGGGCCCGCGCCCGGTCCACGGTGCACCGCCCGCGCCGGGGGAATAATTTCCGTCGTACAACCACAACAGAGGAAGTGTGGCGGGGAGGAGTGAAAAATCGCTCCGGTGGCGCGCCCTGTGCGTGACTGTACGGGAGCACGGACCGGGTAATCGGTACGCCCACCCGCCCGCTCGTGTGGTACGCGCGGCGCGAACGAGTCGTGCCGGCTCATGCATATCCGTTTGAGTGACTGAATACATTGGATACTTTGGTGATGCGAGCCGATCCTCCTTTTGGAGAGGAATTGGCCGTATATAATCAATGGACCGAATCGGTGGACCTTGAGGTCATCTTGATACGTATGTGCAGTTCGAATTCGGCTACAAATAACAAAAAGATAAAAATATGTTGTGCATTTTTCTTGAGCACATTTGCTATTGGTAAGTGGCCTCGGAGTCGTTGTAAGTCATTTGTTCTCCGAGAAGAAAGGGAGGCATGGCGAAGATACGAGGTCGAGTCAGGGCCAATGCGGTGTATCGGAAGGTGTCAAATTTACAAGCGTATTATACCGAACACGGATGATTTCCCGCTGGAAACGAAACCAGCGGGCTGAGGCGTGTTTTTTTTTTTACAGATGTAAGTACTCGATAGAAACACGACAATCCAAACATGGCCTAAAGAAGTCGTTCCATGCTGTAGTTTGTAGTAATTGTAGTCATCATGGCACATCTGAGTTTGTTCGTAGCGGCAACTTTTTCGCATCGAGTTACTTAATTAAACGAGCGGCCAAGGTGCAAGCAGCGCAGTGCACGTAGCGCAGGCGCCCCCCGGCTCCCGACCCCCACGCCAGGCGGAGGACCCCCACGGAGGGAGTAGGCCTACCTCCCCCGGGCCGGCCGTACGGCGGCACGGGGGGCAGGGCAGGGCACGCACGAGGCCCTGACATCCGGGCCCCCCCTCCCGCCCATCCGCGGCAGAGAGCAAGCAGGAAAAGCGCCGCAGCAAAGCCGCGCCACCCGCGCTCCCGCTCACGTCCCGGTCGCGGTCACCGCGGCGGCCGGCCTCACGTGGCGTGCCGCCGCGCCAGCCAGCCGCGAAACCACCAAAATGGCTCGCGACGCCGTCAGTTTGCGCCCCTGGCTGGCATCGGCATCGGCATCGGGACGAGCAGCGAACGTGGATGACGGCACCCGCCGCAACGGCCTACGGCGCATGTGGCGTAGCGCGGATTCTCTCCCCTTCCCTTCCCCCCGCATGGCGCCTATCCGCATCCGCCGGTGCGTCACGTCACATGGGCGGGCGGGGTGGTGCGCACGGAGCGGCTCCACGTACGGGGCGCTTTACACGACGCGCGCGGGGAGGCGGTTACATGGCCGATACGTGTCCGGCCGGCATGGGCCGGACTCGCAGCAGCAGCAGCAGGGCGTGGAAGTGGAGGCAAGGCAGCCGCAGTGGACGTGGACCAGGCGCCAGCCTGTGGTCCGTCCGCCGCGCCCGCACCGGCATTATTGGTCTCTCCCTGCTCGCCCGCGGCCATCGACCGACCGACCGACCGATGCATATGCGTTGCACCGGCAGCCGCGGCTGCTAGTTTATTTACTAGGTCTAGGGTGGTGCGTCTCTCACCGCCGTCTATCTACGTCGCCGGCATCAAAATCGCCCCGGCGTAGATTGCTAAATTTAGCACCTTGAGCCCTATTTAAGCCGGCGTGTAAACCGTAGGCACACGCCGCCGATCGGCGCTTTGCTTAGCATAATAATCCGGATACGCTGGCTACGTGCTACGTACTAGACCATGGCCGCAGCTAACTAGCTCTACCATAGCCGGCGTGACCACTCGCCATCCATGCACCGAGTGCATCTTATTTATTTTCGCGACGGACCACCCATGCAAATGCAATGGCCGGCTAGGCATTGGAACTTGGAGGCTTGGGGACGTACGTACGCACGTCGTTCAATCCTCTTCTGTTCCAGAAACTATAGCCGTCAGTAGACGCTAGCTCTTGTACTGCTACGTAGCTTTGCACCATGCTACGCCACCGCCTCCGGTCCCGCTTCCCCTGCCACAATCAACATCTCGTCCTGTGCTACGCCCCGTCTCTAGCCGGGCGAGGGAATATATTCCTCTCCGTTCACCACAATATTCAGCTGACATCCATCCGGAGAGACCCCAAAAAAATTCCATTATCGGAATCTTCTTGGAAGAAATACAGTGGAACCACTGCTGCGGAGACCCGCACCCAACATATGTTATGAGTTATGACCGTGTATTTATTGCTTCCTGTCGTGGCGTGCACTGTTTGAATGAACATCAGCATAGTTTCAGCTGATTGAGAAATTAGGCGCCAATAATACTACTACTTTACTGCCGCTTTAGGATAACAATAACTACAGTAAAGTTTAGGCTTATCCACAATCAAATTCTCAACCTCAACACCTCGCAATTTTCTTTTTTTTGAAAAAATCTCATGCTCGCCAGGACCCCGTAGGTACGGTGTCAGCTCCGGCGTAGTGTTGACAAGCGCCCCAAATGAATAAAGGTGATGGCTCTCCTTAATCACATCAGCAAAACAGTAATATGACTGTTTTACTTTCCACATCAAGAATAGTATATATGAGTGTGTTGCTTTTATATGCAAAAACTCCGAAGTATCAGCCGTCTAATGAGAGCATATTTATCAAGGCATCCTATATTTTAAAACTAATTACGTCTTTCAAACACAAGGGCGGATTATCAGGTTATATTTGATACTGTCAAATTTGCCTTTCGTTCAAAAGATACTCTCGATTGTTTCATTAGGCCCAAGCAGCTCAGTGGAGCACAAGCTTTAAAAATTACGGAACGGAAAGTAAAATGTACAATCGAGTTGTCGTATTTGTTAAATAGTATAATTTGAAAAAAATCGCATGGATTTGCAAAATATGGTTGGTTGTTTGGATGACCCAGACTAAATTTGCAGCAATTTGTAAAAAGAGTGGAAGTACAATCAAGGCACAAATGAATTTTACCATAAGGTGTAAAATCATGTTATATCCCCTTCATAGTTCTTGGATAACGATATTCATAGAATAAAATGTGATTCCAAAGGTATAAGTTTTAACTTCTAGAAGAACCGATTACCAAATTAAATCAATGCTATTTTCGTTGCCTAACTATCTAAGATGTCCATAAGAGTGTTTTCCATAGTCAACTGCTAAGTAGCAATTGGGAAAGGGCACGACCAGTCGTGTTATTGTTTATTACTACTTATAAGATTATTACAGGAAGTAAAATCTATGCAATGAGTCTCCTTCTTGAAAGCAAGTGATCGTGGCGTAGTGAAGGGTTCCGAAAACATGAAAATAAAGTAGCGTATGTTCTTAATGAATGGGGGTGCTCGATCTATTTGATAACGCTCCATTCACCCGAGGCCTTCCTAGAACTATCTAGATTGTGCTTTTGGCGATCTCAAATCCGTGTGTTAGATTTATGATGCTATGAGATCTTATTGAACTATTTATTTTGTGCTTTTGCCAAACCTTTAACTTCTTCAGTTGGATTTGTGAATTTTGCACCAGAACATTGACCCGTCCTTGTAAAATGTGACATCAGCATCGACAAAATCATGGATATGCCACCATGTTCAACTGTTGGCTTTCCAGGGAAGGAAACTCACAAACTAGAAGCTCAAATTGGCGAGATGGTTGCTTGTTGGTATTCTGTCCGTTTCAAAATACAATGCATGTTGCGCTATGTTAGGGCAAGCCTTTAACAACTATTGTTTTAAATATCCTAATGAAACCTAATACACAATATGTGTTAAAAAGGGGGTGGGGTATGTGAAGTACGTGGTAACATCCATCCCTCCATACAAGAATATTGACCTGTTCATCAACTATGTCTTTTGACCTGATGTGATAAGCAAACCTAGAGAATAGCTTAAGTTAAAACTTGAAAATTGTGCTTGCATGAACTTTTTGGACGGAGAAGTACATTACAACAATGCTTGTGTGCTCCGACTAACGCCAGAGATGGGGTGCAACCTCCTTTCGAAAAGAATGATACTACAAACAACTAGGTCCAATGCCAAGCACATTTAAAGCCTAACAAAGGGAGTAGAGAGGAGCAAATTCATTTACTATCAAATGTGTTTTCTAATGGGTCCTAGTCTCCTCTACAACATCAACTAGATGCATATCTATAAAATAGATCGATCTACAAGGCCGATACTCTATGATTATAGCTCCATGTGCAATTCTAAACCAATGACACTGATTTGAAATTGTGTAGTTGTTTTAAATGGAGTGCCATACTAGCTCCTCCAATCAAGGCAAGACAGATAATCTATGAGCCACCACTTAACAAATTATACACGCTTGGTGAGCTGAAATGTATAAAAAAATTGGTAGACTGACGCACGCAGCCTCCAGCCCGTTGAGCAAAACAATTTGTAGATGTCTACTCAGTTCATGAATAGTCAATCATCCCAATGATTCACACCAGACATTTTTCTTCTTCTTAATTAACAATGGGCAACCACCGTAATGTAGTTGTGGGTTTTCCTGTGCTGTGATGTGCTGTTTACGACAGTAACGATGCGTTCCTTCGCTAATAATTCCTGAGCTGAACTGTTATCGGCCGACCTGAAGAAGCAAGCTAGCTGGTCGCCGGCCATCAGCGTTAACACGAATTATTGGTCCTTAAATTGCACTCTACGGCGAAATATATACAGTACGATTAGTTGAGTGTTTCTAAGGGGAGCTTAATCGGAGACCAGACGATAGCATCAGGATAATCATGTGATCGATCGGAGCAGGCGGCCGCGGTAAGCCGGAGGCCACTTGCGGCGGCGAGAACAAAACCCGGGAAGTGTCTTCCAAGAACAGCAAGGAAAATTAAACCCACATGACAGATCGACGGCCACAAAGGATAAAAATGTACTGTTATTATCACATGCGGCGATGATGCAAATGGGGATTACGTACGTTTTGAAGCGGAGAGCGTAGGTTTTAGCGGCTGATGCCAGCGCGAGATGTGAGGTCTGCCCGCCCGGATTAAACAAGCGAGATGGGGGAGGTTGGTTTGTTTATCCGGGGCTAGGCGGAGGGCGTACGTAGCCATCAGATGAAGCGAGGATCGCATCAGGTTGACCGCCTCCCTCCGATCTCACCAAACCAAATTTCCAAAGCCGGCCGGCCGGCCGGCCTGCTTCGTGATGCTTCGTCTTTGATTCTTAAATAATTGCAACTGGACGTGGAAACTAGCTTGCTAGTACGTAAGCTCTATTTGATTCCGAATTGCTGCCGCGGCGATCGAACTGCTGGGTGGCAACTGGGCTTATGCAGAGGAGGCACGATCTTTCAGGACCAAAGTACGTACAGTGCACATATAGGACTGCAAGTTGACTATACTATAGGAGCGGATCGGGATCACTGTTTGAAGTATTTTTTCGTCTGGTAGAGAAAAAGGGCATTTCACGAGAGTCTTCCTTATTATTTATAGAGAAGAGTTGAAGTGTAGTTTTTGTCTCGTAAAAGTTTCGTATTTTTATGTGAATCTTGCTTATTTATAGAGAAGACTTTTTTTCTAAAAAGAATCTAATCTATTTATCTTTAATCATGGCAGTACAACGAAAACTAGAAATAATAAAAATTACATTTAGATTTATAGACCACCCATCAACGGCTACCAGTATTGAAGTGAGCCGAAGGCGCGCCACCGTCATTGTCCCTCCCTCGCCGGAGCCAGACAAACTTTGTTATAGTAGACAATTGGGAAGCGATCGTGCTAAGGCCTTATAGGACCAACGCACCGAAACAACAACCGCCGCCGATGAGGAGTAGTTTAGGTCGAAAGGACGATCCAACTGAAAGACACACAAATGTGACGAACAACGACCAAACCGGAGACAAACGTCCACGCACCGACCGACGATGCTAGACGTGCCACCGAGACGGGGTTAGGCGAGGAGAACCTTATTCCATCTTCAGGGAGTTGCCGTTGTCTCGCCTTCCTCAGCAGGACACAAACCCTAACAGAACTCAAAGAAACGTAAAAAAAAAGAGTCCCCCCACCGGCAAAAAGGCATGATCCATCACGCCCATGGCCGTAAGGCCATCAAAGACGAGGCGGACCGGTGGCGGCGCCGGCTGGAGGCAGAGGAACCCTAACTTTCTTGGGGGCAGGAGGAACCGAGGAAAATGATATCTACGCCGTTATTTACAAAGAAGACCAACTAGCAAAGATATGAGTAAGGTCACACAGGATCAGCCGGGGATTGTATGCCTAAGACTAATTAAGTACTGTTCGTTTGTGCTAAAAAGATTACTGTTCGTTTAATAAAATGGCATGCCTAACTACACATGTGACATGTCGACGATAACAAGCCCAATCAACACAACCGTCGACACATAATTTGTGTGTAAACCTCATCATTCTGTACAAAGCTGCAGAGCATTCATGCGCCGGTCTTTCTTGTGCTAGAGCTCCGGTGGTTGATGGAAAACTGACCAAGTTTTCCACAGCTATGCTGTGAAATGTTCATCGAACAGCATAGAGGGGGGCCTCCCGCTTACGCGGAACGGGTCCCCCCCATCCATAATTGATCTCGTTCCAGCTAAGCCAGGCGCATCACGCGATCGATGATGCAAGAGCTTCAATTATGGTTACGGTGGCCGATCGACGGATCGAGATCATGCATGTGTAGGAATGGGATGTGTGCCCGCCCGCCTGCCTGCCAACGTGGAAGGAATGAGACTTCATTTGGGGTATTTGGGACGCGCCTCCTTTCGTGCTCTGTCCCGGGACCATGCACCGTTGTGCTCCACCAACAGATTTACACATCATCAGTAGAGCTCCTGATTAGTGGCAAAAACGAAACAAAAAAGTTGAGAAACGGCGAGAAGGAAGGAAGAGGAAGAAAAGAAAGGCGTTCGTTGGTCGCTGCTCGGCGATTGGCGGAGCGAGCTCGTCCACGCGTACGCACGTCAGTCAGTCAGTTGTAAGTGTAACCGTGCGTACGCGGCTTTCCTTTCGTGCGGCCGCCGCGCGCGCGCACGGATTTTCCTCTCCTCTCTTTCTCCCGCGCGCGTTGCATTTCCGGTTCGGCCGCAAAGCAGATTTAAAGGCGAGCGAAGCGGAAAATTCTAGAAACGGAATTCCTCCGGAGAGAAAAAGAGGGAGGGAGAGGGAGAGAGAGAGAGCGGGGAACGGAATCGTGGACAGCCACCCGGCGACGCGGACGGGCGCGCGCGGGGCGGGGAGGACACATGGGCCGTGGGGGCCTGGCCTAACGACTGACCAATCGGAGAAGCCGCACGTCGCTCTCCCGCACCATACGCCCGCGCTGCCCCGGCCCCGTTTAGTTTAGTCTAACCGCAGGGCCTGATGTGGATTGCATGGATGGCTACGGGTTTATATATTAATTTTAATTTTAATATAAATTCTAATAGCCGCTTAGCCGAGCTGGGCTGACAGGGGAGGGAGGGAATCATCGCCTGTTTTCCCGTCAGCCAGCCACCACCTACGTCCTACTCCCTCCATTCCAAATTACTTGTCTTGAATTTGTCTAGATACGGATGTATCTAGAATCATTTTAGTGCTAGATACCTCTGTATCTAGACAAATCGAAGACAAGTAATCCGGAAAGGAGGGAGTAGCTTACTACGTGCAACTTGGCTGGTGATTTCTCAGCTCTCCTCTTCCGTTCATATGAGATGAGATTTGCTTGTGTCAAGGGGTGGGCGACTACGCTGCGGCGGATCTGGATCTGGGCGAGGGGAGGAGGGGCGACGGGGCCGGGAAGGATGCGTCGACCGACCGACCGAGCCGCGTTGCGCCGCAGCGGCGCAGAGCGGGGGAGCCCCCACCGTGTTTTGTTAATCATGGCACGGGATGAGAGGGGAGGCTGCCTGTCAGTCACATGCAGGATGATACACTACATATGCGTGCATGCATGCATGGAGCTCTGGCCCTCTCCAAACGACAAGCTGCTCCAGGGCGACCGCACCTTTCCGAGAGATCAGGGACGGCATGCAGGGGCAGGACCACTGTGATGTACTACTGCCGCACTCTGCTGCTGGTGGTTTTTCCGTTTCAAATGCGCTGTGGTTCTGTTTGCAGAACGACGTGACCTATAGTAGTCCGACGATTGGGTTGGGTTGGGCAGTGTGGTCTGTCTCGAGCTGCCGACCTGTCTGAGGAAATGAAATGGGTGAAAACGATTGAGGTAGCTATGGGAAAAGTAGCAAAATGGCCCCTATAGCTCAGTGGTAGAGCGTCAGTCTTGTAAACTGAAGGTCTGTAGTTCGATCCTGCATGGGGGCATTCCATCATTTATTTTTGCACTGCGACTATTTTTTTTAGAGTGCGAGTATTATTGGGCCGTTTCACTACGAAGCAGCTCATTCGGCCTGCCCTCATAGGATTCGAGCCCAGGTCAGATCAGATCGGGCCATACGCAAAGACTACACTGCTATGTTCTTGCTAAGCCCTGGACGACACGGCGTGGCCCAATCTATCCCAATCCTCCACTAATCCAAGATGTTCTAAAAAAGCCACTAATCCAAGAAGACCTATGTTGGGCTATTCTAAAAAAGTACACCATGTCTCGCAAGGCCCTTAATGAAGATGGAGAAAATCTCATATGTGAAGGAAACAGTTGGATTTGCTCAAAAAATAGATAAAAATGAAACAGTTGGAATCCCTAAATGTTCATAAAAAAAGAAGTTGGAATCCCTAAATTTCTGCCAAGATTGGAACAATTGCATTTTATGGAAGTAGATGGCTCAATGCAAAGTATGCATTTTATGACTTACATATGATGAAATCGTTATTTTTGTTATGTAAAAAAGCATGAAAATTATGTGTCTTGCATTCCAAAGTCATGTAACGTATGCGTCTGAAAAAATAATAATGTAAGGTACTATGATAATTTCAGAAGTACATAACTACAAAATGGAACATGAATGGAACTTCCACAAAAAAAGAGGAACATATAACTACAAGATGGAATATGAATGGAACTTCCGCAAAAAAAAGGAACACATAACTACAAAATGGAACATAAATGGAACTTCCGCCAAAAAAAAGAACATAACTACAAAATGGAACTTCCGCAAAAAAATAAATACAAAATGGAACATAAAAGGAGATCATCATTGACAGTCCAAAGCTAGATCCGATTTAAATGGTTTAAAGCAGTACACCTATCAACAGACTTACAACATTAACAACAATGGTAGCATGTTCAATACAGCTACATGTAATGTATGCGTCTGAAGAAATACTCATGTAAGGTACTATGATAATTTCAGAACTACATAACTACAAAATGGAATATGAATGGAACTTCCGCAAAAAAAAAAGGAACATACTTAACTACAAAATGGAACATAAAATGGAACTTCCACCAAAAAAGGAACATAACTACAAAATGGAACTTCCGCAAAAAAATAAATACAAAATGGAACATAAAAGCAGATCGTAAGTGACTGTCCAAAGCTAAGATCCAATTTAAATATTTAAACCAGTACACCTACCAACAGACTTGCAACATTGACAACAACGGTAGCATGTTCAATACAATTACATGTAATCCTTCACTATCATCTTTGCTATGTTAAATATATTTATTTACATGGAATCTACACAATGTTACCATTTATATTGCCACTTCACACCGGCATGCTGTAGCATATACAAGGTAAACCACCGGCTCGGAGTTTCCAGCCAGTAATGCCACATTTTCTAATATATACTGGGCACTAGATTATCTCTAGTCACTAGTTAGTCCAGTTTATGCCCTAAATGGCAACTAACCTCCGAGATCATGGAATAGCAAACTTTCTCGTAGAGCAAACGCCGGTTGCACTCACATCTACTTGATGAACCAAAGCATGTGCCAGATATAAGGCCTCTTGTTTTGGTATACATACAGTTGCAATCTTGACCCTTTCTTCGGATGATGCGTTACTCCCTTGACTTTGGGCTACAATGTTTTATCCTTCCTGTTTTACAGAAAATATAAATAAAACTTAAGAAAAGTAAAATATGCTAGTGACAGCACAAAAGAGCACAGGAAATGGATAACTGGTGAAGCAGTTGACAGCCAAGAGGCAAGATTTACCTCTCTAATTGGCTCCCTATGTTCTTCCTGGAATCGACGGGGATAGCAGATAGCGACAATCGGTTCTGCCGTTCCAGTGGGGATTCAAATGTATTCCCGCTGCGCGATTCAACTTTCTGGGATTTTTCGGGAGCTGACCCGAATAGCTGTACAGTAAGGCTTCCACCTGATGAAAAGGATGTCAAGTTACATTCGGTTAGCTTGAAGATTTTGTTGTGACAGGTTAATATGAACACTTTCATTAAGGTATTGTCTGTCTGAATATCAAAATGCAACTACAAGAGCACAGAACAAAGCGGACAGCAGCATCAAGCTTACATAGTACAAGGGCAGCTCCAATCCATGCAGCATTGTCCCATCTTTCACCTAAGAGGAACCAAGCGAATGCGGCTCCCCATACCGGTTCTAGCCCATAAACGATTGCAGTTTCAGTTGCTGAAACATGGGCCATCGCTACCATCTGCGCACAGACACACATGTAAGATGATCTCATAAATTAAACTTCTCCAGACTGTTCATAAAACTACTACAAGGTTCTCAAAAGTAGGCTAACCTCTGCCCACATGCATAACCCCGTTGAAAAGACTCCGGTGTACAGTGCCGGTATCCAAGGAAAAGAAGCCGCCGAATCCCAAAGCGTACCAAAAGTCAATGATTCAAAGCTGGAATCATGGACCTCAGTAAAGACATCTTTGAGCAAAAACCAGACTATCGAGGTGAAAGCCACAACAAGGACCTGAATGATAGATGGTCAGTTAGGTGGTTCCCATTTCTGACCAAGATGATTACAGCAGCATAGTGAATATCGGAGACTGCAAGTACACAATTCAGTTATGAACCTCAAAGCTAAGTAGAGCCATGAACTTCTTCTTGTCTGTACTTCTCGATATTTGCTCCGTTCTAAGCATATGGATCCCGAAAAATACCGCACTCAAGAAATTCAGCAAGTCACCAATCTTTGGAAACAACAACAGAGGATTGCAAAATCAAAATTATGTTCTTTGTCAAGACAGATGAAAATTATATACTATAACCAAATCTCTGAAAAGACGATCTCAATTCTCTTTCAACAAAACGATGGAGTGCTTTGAATTGGTTGGACATTGCTATTGGAAAAATATTTATTCAGAGTATCACTGTTGATAGCTACACAAAATAGGATATTGAAGTGTTGTACTAGTAAATTCTGAATTCCATTATGAGGACAACTGAATAAGCTAACAAGAGCTACTGTGTAAGGAACACGACTAAATGCGTAGTACTTACACAAGGAGGAGAGCCACCGCATTCTAGCAGGCCAACACCTATAATCGATACTATGGCCCCGAACCAAGTCAGCATGGGGATTGAGGCGCCAAAAATGCCATCAATTAGAGGCACAACTATCACCTGTTCAGTGCTCACACAGGATTCTTTTAGATATCTCCACAACATGTGCCAATTCCATCATTACAACAGAGCAAAATAGTTGTGCAGGAGGGCGTACTGTGAAGGCTGCAATGAAGGATGCTCGCCCAGCTTCAGATGTGATCAACCCAATTGCTTGAGCAAGGTACGCTAGACTAACCCAAACTCCTAGCTCTAATCCCCCATTTCGTGTACGGCGATCGCCAAATGCGCGTATCACAAATGGTAGGAAGGGGATGGCCGCGATAACGAAGCGCACCATGTTGAAAACAGCAGGTTCTGTGAGGGCTTCAACCTCTTTCAGAACTGGAATATCACTTGCTGCAGAAAATAGGAACAAAGAAAAGGAAGTTGTCAAACACTGAGTTTCATGATTGATACTGAATTCTACTCCCTCTGTTTCTAAATATAAGACTTTTTAGATATTTCAATATGAACTACATACGGAGCAAAACGAGTGAATCTACCCTTTAAAATGTGTCTACAACTCTACAAACATGTAGTCCCTATTGAAATCTCTAAAAAGTCTTATATTTAGAAACGGAGGGAGCAGATCACAGACTTTTCCTAGCAAAGTTGCGCTACTGAACAATGGAGAATTGTTGCTTGTGCCAATCCATGAGGCCGCCATTTTTAACACCTTGAGCGTATCGTACGAACTGCAGAGAGATCAAGGAAGGTACTAAGGTAGGTATTACCGTAGATGACGGTGAGGGCGTTGAGAATCATGATGCTGCGGGTCTTCTTGGAGGCGAAGAGGATCCGCCTCCACATGGGCCTCCCGCGCACCCGCTTGCTCACGCCCCCCTTCTCCTTCCCCCCTTCGTCCCTGCCGGTGGCGCCGGGATCCTCGAGCGGCGAGCACCGGAGCGGCGCGAGAATCCCCGCCCGGCGCACCGACGCGGCCGAGCGGGGCGCCGTGAAGGCGAGCAGCACGTGGCAGGAGGGGCCTGCCGCCGCGGCAGCCGCCGTGGCCACCCTCGGATGCAGGGGCAGCGCGCACGACGCGGGCGCGACGGAAGAAGCCATGCCACGACCACCACTGCAGCTGCAGCTACTGCGAGCGAGCAGGCAGTAGTTCTACTTCACTGTCTGTAAGTGTCTGGGGAAGTCGGCGAGAGTAAGATTCTGCACTTCGCCGGGGAGGGGACGGAGGAAGGTGTGGAACTCGTGGGGTTGTGAATGTGGCGATGAGGGGGCGGGGAATCGGGCGGAAAAACGACGGAGATGCATTATTTTCTGTGGAGCGGACGCGCGCGGCGGGGTTGGGTGGTGGTGGCGGCTCGCCGGGGGTAAAATCCTGGTGTTTTGCGAGTTTCCGGCCGTGTTTTCCAGGCAAAACGCCGTCGTCGTGCGGGTGACATGGCAGGGGTTGAGGTGAAAGGTCTACTCGTTTCCGACGAGGTCGCTCGCGTGGGGCAGGGAACCTTGGACAGGTGTCCCCCGATCGAGCATGTGATTCTCGTCTGACGTTTACGGGTGCAGCTCTCGTCAAACGGATGAATAGAAATCTGAACTGAAGGTTTCCTACTAATTCTAAGATCAAATGCTCCTGCCATGAGCAGTAAAATTTAAATAAAAATTGTCTAGAAAAATGAGCAGTAAAATTTTAAAAAATCGATTTTCTTTGTAACTAGCATTGCTTACTTTTCTGTTAGCGTGCAAATTTTTATGATGAGATCATATTTGTGGAGGTTTGGGAAAAATAACAAGATCAGCTCTCCAAATGCTTTAAAAGTACTACTAGTCTTTTTGAAGAATCGATTTTTCCGAGAAGATTAAGAATGTTTTTTCTTCATAAAATTTTGCAGGTGTGCATAAAATTGAACAATATTTGTTGTAGAAAAGTTCATTCTTATTTTATTTTGTTTATTTTACTATTTACAATGTTGTATTTGATCTCAGAAGCAGAAACTCCGTGTCTAATTTGAGTATTCTTTTATGGCATGGTCGCTCTTCACAATGAAAGATTCCTTTCCCATGAAAAATTGTTCTCACATGGTCCAATGACATCATCGTAGCGGAGGTGAAGAACGCCTACCATATACATCGATCTGCTCCGACTCCTACCCCATCATCTCCCCACCGTCCATGTTTACGAGACCTCGGGAATTGGGCATCACCGGTCACAAGCACCTCCATAAGTGGCTATTCAACATGCCATCTTCTCATACATGTCGCTCCATGCCATTTGCGCACCCTACATGCCTTTTTTTTGTTTCTTCAGAAAAAGATTATATCCTTCCTAGATCATTCATCAATTAATTAACACATATTTTTTTATTGATGTTTGTTAAGTTTTATATCTCATACTCCCTCCATTCCATAATATAAGATGTCATTACATCTAATATACTCACATATTGGATGTAATGACGTCTTTTATTATGGGATGGAGGGAGTATGTTATAAAGGTGGAAATCAACTCTCAACTAAAGGCTATTATGTCTTTGCATTAAAGGAATCAAAATGTCAAAAGATGAAATTGGAAGCATAAAATGAAAAGTTATTTTGTAGGGTAAAATGAAAAGTTGAGTGCCAAGTCAAATGGCTACCCCATATAAAGAGGCTCATGGAAAGATGAAGCCCACCGAAGGCCACTAATCACTATCACTCATGAATCAAGACAACAATCCCTCCATTAACAAAGTGCATTAAACCTAATAAATCTAGAAACCTCTTTTTTCTTTGAATTCATCTTGGATATACCCACTGTCTTTACTTTCCACCTCCTTCCAAGAGGGGCCATTCTTGGACATTAGTACAAGTCCATGAGCCCATAAGTCACTTGTAACAAATCTCATTTGGAAGCAGACTAGAGTGACAGTTAACTTTTTATAGCAAAAGAGTCACAACTGATATGTATCCCTCGTTGAGAGCGTGAAGGGTTCAATCACCCACAAACGTAGGTAGATGAGCCGGCCCATTACGAACCAAAACTTAACGAGCAAGCGAACCGCCACTACCGGCTTTAGGAAGTTTCTCGAGGTACATGTCCGGTTTTGGAAACCTCCTAGAAGGTTCCTGAACCATTTTTTTCCTTTACTAGTTTTTTGGGTTTTATTTTTGTTTTTCTCTTCATTTTTCTTCTTGTTTTGTTTTGTTTTCTTTCTACCTTTTTCAAATAATTGCAAATTTTAAAAATTGTACAGCTTTTGATTTTTTTTCATATTTTCCATAAAAACTTAAAATACTCATATCTTATTTTAAAATGTTGGAATTTTAAAAATCACCACATTTTTCAATAAATTTTAGTGAATTTGTAAATATTTTAAAATTTCATGAACTTTTTAAAAAATCATGAACATTTTTGAATCCGCATGAGCATTTTTTGAATTCATTTTTTTGTCTTGTATTTGTGATTTTTTTTTTGAAAATTGCAATTGCAGTGGCCAAAAAAATGAAATGAGAAAAAACTCTCAGTCTCTTGCGAGGCGAGGCCCATCTCACGTGGGCAATGCGCGTGAGCGATACACAACATCGCCCGACTGGAGTTCCCTTGAGATGACCCACTTTGGATATATACTGTTACCAATTCTTTGAAAGGATGATCTCAATCTTCTTTCAACAAAACGATGTAGAAACATAGTTTCCACTTATTATTAAAACCATGTTTTTTCACCCATGCACAATGTGCGGTTTTCTGATTGAAAATGTTTTTTTCTCAAACATACACCCTAGTTGCATGTGTTGCAACCCATCTGCAACTGTAATGGGCACAACACACTTGAAGCTGTGGTTTGCACGGGTAGGTGTGGAAAGTGCTAGTGGATGATCCGAAATATCCGATATTCGTATTCTAGAAAATGCATATTCGTATCCGAAACATTCGCATCCGAACCAAAATGGAAATTAACCGTATCCGACCCATTTATTAACAAATAAAAAATATGGTATGGGATTTTGACAAAAATATGGATATGGAAGTGGATATATCCGTATCCGAATAAGATTATGGGAGGTAATTTTCAAAATTCTAGCCCCAATATTCCATTTATCCAATATAAAAGCCAAATAAGTGGTCAAAATTTCTCTTTGCATGATTAAGCTTAGAAATTATTATGCATTACAATTGTATATTTATTCATAAACCTATTTGTCATTGACTTAATTTGTATGTCACAAGTTCATTATTTCATGTCACATAGGTATTGACTTAATTTGTATGTCACAAGTTCATTATTTCATGTCACATAGGTATTGACTAATTTACTTAAGCAATATGTTGCTATTATATTCGTATCCGTTCGAGTCAAGTAAACATCCAATACGTATCCGTAATCGAATAACATCCGAGCCGCATCTTTATTCGCATTTGTTTTGAAAATATGAAAATGGAAGTGGTAAGAACAATATCCGATCCATTTCCACCCCTATGCACGGGAGTCCAAAGGGGCAGCAAGGTGGAGGGGTGATTTTTTAAATTAGTTTTCATTTTATTTTTGTTTCACCTGTCCGCACATAAATATAAAGTTTCAATTTAAAATAGGTTTCTTTCGGTATTTTTTGTAAACTTCCAGCCTAGTTGCATGTCTATCCCCGAGGAGCAGCTATGCGAGTTATAACTCTTGTGAATTGGATAACCAATATGTGGTCAAATACTTAGGAGGCCGGTGGTACCCCTATACACCAGGGATCAAACCCCAGATCCGACACTTAGGTGTCTCATAAAGGCACAATATTCTTTTAGTAGAAGGTGATGTTTCCTTCCATAACAAAGTGCATGGGATAACTTCGTCAACCACTGACTCAATCTCTCGGAGGTGTTCAGAGGGGTAGGGTGTATTTGGATGTGTTCTGGGTGAGTGTATGTATCTATTTATGAGCGTTTGTGTTTGCACATTCAAAAACTGTTTATGAATTTGTAAAAAATGATCAGAATTTTTTTTAAAAAGTTCATGAATTACAAAAAATTCACCTATTCAAAAAATGTTTGCTGATAAAAAATAATGTATTCAAAAAATGTTCGTCAAAACAAAAAAATGTTTGTGAATTACAAAATTGGTTCCCCCGATTTCTGAAAAATGTTTGTCAATTCAAAAAAATATTTGCCTAATCAAAACAAATATTCACGGGTTTAAAAAAAGATCTTAGATTCTTTACAAAACGTTTGTGTATTTATAAAAGTTGTTCATTGATTCAAAAACTGTTCATGATTTAAAAAACATGAATTTGTAGAACATACTCGTGAATTTAAAAAACATTTATTATTTCAAAAAATGATCATGAGTTCGAAAAATACTCATGGTTATCAAAATTTGTTCACCTTTTGGGAAAACATGTTCACAAAGTTGAAAGATAGCCTCAAAAAGAAAAAGGAAAGTAAAAAATAACGAAAAAAGACAAAAAATCGGAACAGTATTGGAAACCAAAAAAGAAAAAAGGAAAGACATAAAGAAAAAATTAAAAAAAGGAAAAGTAAGAAAAAACAAAGGAAAAACGATAAAAAATTGTGGGGTAGGAATCCCGAAATGGGCCGGAACGAAAAGGATCTCATGTTGTAGGGGGTACGCGCTAGCTCGGTATGTGGCGACCTACGCGCCAAATAGGAGTGGCCTTTTGAGAGGTGTTAATCGACACGTGATAGCGCCAGTTTTCCTACTGGTGCTAAGTACCGATTCACATGGTCCAGGGTCCATTGTATTTCCGTGCTCGGTTCCCCCCTCACTCGCAACCCACTTGACGGTTCATTCTTTTCCAACCAGGTAATACACTCGCTTTGACTGTTGACTTTTAAAAATCTAAAATTTTCAAAAATTTCTTGAATTTTAAAACAGCTCAAGAATTATAGAAATCATTATTTTTTATGAATCTAGAAAAAATTCAAGTATTTGAAAAAATAGTTCTTGGATTATAAAAATATCATGAATTTAGGAAAAGGTTGGCAAATTTGGAAAACGTTCATGGATTTAAAAGATATTCACAATTTATTATAAAGTTAATAAGTTTGGAGAAAGATCACGAATTGGGAAAAAATATGAATTTGATTTTTTGGTGTGAATTTAAGAACAATTCTAGGATTTTGACATATTCATGAATTTGAAAAGTCCACAAATTTTAAAAATATTCACGAAGTTGACAAATGTCCTGAATATTATTTTTTTAAAGACATGAAAACATGAATGAAAGAAAATCGATTAAGAACCAGAAATAAACGTTAAAGAAAAAAAGGGACCTAGAAGCTTCCTTAAACTGGAGATGTACATGGGCCAATCCGTTATAAACGCCATGTACCATTAACATATTTTTTTTGAAAATTCCATGTATACCATTATAAACCAACGCTAGATTTTTTTAGATAATATAAACGCTATATAGAGAGACCTTTGTCTTTTTTTTAGTCTAAGCACACTTTATCAATGATCAAATGCCAACAACATTGGGATACAATTTAGATCCAGAGTATCTAGGAGCCACACATGGCGTCCGAAAGAAAGGCCTAAAGCATGCTTAGTAAGGCTATGTGTCTCAATATTCGTATCACGCCCCTCAAAGACGAAAGAACATGCCGCAAACTATGCAGAAGTTGATCTAATCTCCTTGACAATTCCGGCGTAAACACCTCCCGTGCCATTGTTGTTGTTCGTAACCACTTCATGGCAATCTGAGGCTATTATCACATGGTGCTAAAGACAGGTCCAAAGCAAGTGAAAGAGCCTCCCGACATGCTAACGCTTCCATTGAACCAGGATTGATCCTTCGCTAAAGGCAGGCACGAATGGGCCGCTTTTGCCACAAGCTGTTTTTTTCTGTTCAGCTTTTAGTCTTTTTTTCTTCAAAAAAACTGTGTATTGTTTTTTAAGAGCTAGAAATTTGGAACTTATTAAAAATAGAAAGATATATTTTAGAAAAAAATCACTGTGTTTATAAAAAAGTTCAGTGTAGATTTATAAAAGTTCTTTGTGTATTTAGAAGCTTTTCAATGTGTATTAAAACAATGTTTGCTATATACAGCTAAGTTTTTCATCACATATTTAAAATGATGATGTGTAAAAAGAAAATGTTTGTCATATAAAATAAAAAAATAGTGTATATTAAAAAAGTTCGTCGTGTATTAAAAAACTTTTTCATGTGTATTAAAGAAATGTTTGATATATACAATATTTTTTCCATCATATATCATAAAAAGTTCAGTGCGTATATGTAAAATGATCACTGTATACTAAAAAAGTTCATTTTACATTTTAAAAATATTTATTCATATTAATAAAATGTTCACCGTATATTGCAAAAGGTATAGGGATCGACGTTCTTTTCTTTGTTGTAGTCACTACAAGTCGAGCCTCATCAAAGTCCGTCCTAGCTCAGCCCAGTTACCCAGCCCATCCCAGCCCAGTTCAGGTAGAAACAAACATAAAAACGAGACATAGAAAAATCATATGAGACTAAGACGGCTGGCTGCCATCAGCCGATTGAGACTTAATTAAATATCAGTCACCGAGCTATACATAGAGCCAAAAAATATAGATGCGTGCTACATGCCATCCTTCACCTTCTCCGACTTGTCTCGCGCATCCTCCCTTTGCAAAAATAGCATCATAACATTGGCCATGTTTGAGAAATACAATGAAGTTGCAATTCACCTCGCACATCCTCCCTTCGCAAAAATAACATTGCAACATTGACCATGTTTTAGAAATACTAGTGGAGTTGCAAATTGGCGAGCTAGCATACCCTCGTCCCCACAACATCGACGATGATTTAGAAACGTTAGCGACGTTGCAATCCTGTGAGCTCGCAGGACCCACACCTTCGCAGCACTGGTGTTGTTTCAGAAACACCAACAAGCTCGTGACACCGACGTCTTCTGTTGCGGAACCACAACCAAGTCGCTGAAGCACCCGGGTAGGCATCGCTGGCCCTCTCTCCCCTTTAGTAGTGCACATGGCTGGTTGCAGCACTACCCCCGACCTTGCAACTATGGTTGGCCGCCTCCAAAGCTCGGCAGAGGAGCAGTGTGTAAGAGGACGAGGGACAAGAGAGGATTCGACGCGTTGGTCTGATTTGCTTCGATGTTGATAACGATGGGTAGACAGAAAAGAGATCGTGATTTGTGAGAATAGGAGAGGGCGACATACGTGGGGCCCACGGGACATGTGGCAGGTGCGTGACACGGCCGTTGCTTGGAGTGGGATCCGTCAGTTGAATAGAAGGATTTTCCAAATTTTTATGCATGCATTGCAATACACATGTAATTGTCTATACTAGTTATTACTAAAAGACAGTGCGACAAATCCTTAAGTAACCTATGAAAGATCTTGCAGATAAGCTAATGATGTAGGCTTGCTATCACTATCCCATAATTTCGAGGTTTATTAGATTCCGACGCTACTCCTATAAAACATCTTCCATTGAATATCGTTCTTGCGAAACTATTATATAAATAAAAAGATGCATGCACTTGATGGACACGCCAGAAGGGCTCCACGGGCATCAACCCTCGAGCACTCAACGTCCTAGGATGTCCAGCACGCACCCAGCCACCAGTGTTGCGAATGGACCTGTGTTTGTGTAATTCAAGTGTATCAGATGTTGAAAATACTACTAGCGGCTCCACAAGTGTATCTGTGCTTGAATTTCTGATGAGACAAGGTGCAGGAACGGAGGAACCCCGTGGTGGAATGGTTTGGCCATTTGGGCGCGGAGCCACGCAACCATGGACGTCATTTCTCAAGGGCTAAGAGTATCTTCAACAGCCGCGCTTAATATGACGCACACGGGAAACAACATTTTTAGCGTGCGCGGAGCGTTTTCGTGCGCTCCAGTGGGCGTGGGAAATTCCGGCGCGCGGGGAAAAATAACCCGACGCGCTCTATAAAAGCGCGCGCCCGAACCGTCAACCGCACACTCGAGCGCCGCCGCCCCCTTCTCCTTCCCGCCGCCTTCTTCTTCCTCGCACCTGGCGCCCTGCCGCGCCGCCTTCTCCCGACGCTTTCTCCCCCGCCGCCGAAGCACCTCCGGCTACCGCGACGTCCGCGTCCGCCCTTCTGGCGCGTTTTATGCGGAGATCCGCTCCAGTGGCGTGCGTCTCGTTCTCGGGGTGTTCGAGACCGCGCACGAGGCCGCTCGCGCGTACGAGGCAGCGGCGTGGCGTCTCTTGAGGCCTCGCGCATAGATGAACTTTCATGACGTCTGGACATGCGAGACGTCGTCCCTCCGTCACGGCTAGTAACTAACGTCGACCGTCAGGAACACCGTCGGCAGCAGCGCCGCCTCCTCATCGCCAAGGAGGATGAGTGAGCCATGGCGGAGTGGCGCCAGCGCCACCCGCATGATGTCGCCAACGAGAACGCCTTCTGGACAGAGAGGAGGGCAAGGCGGCACGCGGCGGGTGGACATGCGTCGTCGGAAGGCACTAGCGATATCACAGGGCGAGCTGGGACGGGCATCATTCTTCTCCGACAACGATAATCGGTGGGAGGACGCGTTTCTTGATACGTCGGACGACACAAGCGAGGAGGAGGACTCGGAGTAGTCACCGTAGTTTCTAGTTTTATATTTGTATTGAACTAGTTTGTGTTGTTTGGTTGAACTTTGCTATTTGTGCCATTGAATTTATCTATTTGTATCGAATTAGTTTGTGTTCTGGTTGCTCATGCACGCCGTTTTTTTGCAGCGTCTGTTGGAGCGGGTCATGCGCGCAATATTTTGTAGCCGCTGCTGGAGCCAACGCCATGCCGCGCGCAAAAAACCGCTATTTTCGCGTACAAAAAACTGTTTTATGGGCCCCTCATTGCGCGGCTGTTGGAGATGCTATAAATTTCCTAATATGCGAAAGGGCTCCACGGGCATCTTACAAACCTCGAGCACTCATCGTCCTAGGATGTCCAGCACGCACCCAGCCACCAAGGGCGTGTTTGGTTACGGTTCACTACAGTATCCGCATTACATGTTCATCTCCAGCCAGTTTGGTTCTTCATATGCAGCCTCATATGCAGCAGACATGTAACCTGTTTGGTTGCCTGCATCGCATGAAGGGGCACTTACCCTCTTGCTGTTTGATTGCCGTTTTTATGCTTAGGGTGTGAGCAGATGCAAACTTCAGCTGTTTGGTTGCAAACAATGTTTGTGTTCTGCTCCCCCCATTCAAATGTGGTGGCCTTACCATCACATGATCAACACAATAGCAAGCACAACTGACAGCAGATCAAAGAGGCAAGCACTGACAACAAACAAAACAAACAACCAAATGAAATCAAACAAAGCAAGCAACGAAAATGACAACAAGCTATTTAGATTAACAGCAGGGGCATCCTCCTTCCCTGCTTCACGCCAGGGTGCCACTCCTGGCCAAAATATTAACAAGTTCACATCACAAGTACCATAAGTTCTAGCCACAATACCATAAGTTCTAGCAACAAACCATAATAAGTTCAACACTAACACCTAAATTAACTACATTGCATGCTCAATGTCACCAACGCAGTTGTGCCTACTGCAGCAAACCTGCACATGATAGAGGAGTCGTGGTTGTAGATTTGGATCTTCAAGCCGAGTCCTCCGATGCGCACAACGAGGAGGTTGACGGGGACGATCTGGTGGCGGTGGCAGAAGTAGTTCCAGCCCCAGCCAAGCACCATGTGCCCCTTGAAGTTCTGGACCCGCACCCAGAACTCGCAGTGCTTGTTCGCCGACAGCCCGACCACGCGTGGGAGCCGCTTGATGACCAACCACTCGTTCATCACCTCCACAGACTTGCGAGGGATGCTGAGCATGACGAGGTCTTCGTCGTCCTTGATCTGCTGGTAGAAGCGCAGCGGCTCCCGGGCCCCCTCCTAGTGGCCGGTCCTTGAAGATCGTCCCCTTGAATGAGGCAGGCTCATGAGGACGACCCTGCCAGGCAGGCCCACCCTCTTGAGCCACCTGTTCGTGGGGATGAGATCCTCGGCGCCTCAACTCCGGCCACCACCTGAGCTCCTCCACCTGCCACGTCCCAGTCACTCTTCAATATCTTGTCAGGTAAGATGACAAGTATTAGAGGTGCTTGCAAAATGAACAACCACTGATCAGTGGCATTAGCTCTTCTGCAAATGCCAGTGATCAGTTGCACTAGCATAACAAATGGCACTGATTAGATACATTTGCCCAAGAGCAAATGCCACTGATCAGTGCACAAACTCTTTGCCAAATGCCACTTATCAATGACACTTACTCTTGGGAAAATACTACTGATCAGTGCCATTTGCTCTTGGGTAAGTGCCACTGAGCAA
Source organism: Triticum urartu (assembly GCF_003073215.2). Taxonomy (NCBI): domain Eukaryota; kingdom Viridiplantae; phylum Streptophyta; class Magnoliopsida; order Poales; family Poaceae; genus Triticum; species Triticum urartu. The sequence continues at coordinate 21,190,450 of NC_053025.1, forward strand.
GTGCCATTGATCAGTGGCATCTGGTCTTCTGCAATTGCCACTCATCAGTGCACTATCCTAAGCATGGAAACATCTAAAAAAGCACCCATGTGCACCCATGCACATTTGGCAGCATCCTAAAATGGTCCTACTACATGCATGTATATCAATCTAGAGCATGCAACACAAACCCTAGCTTGAACATATATGTAGCAATATGAACAACAACATGAACATGATCCTAGCTTGAACATGAACATGCCATTTGCATGAACACAGATCCAAGCAAGACCCTAGCATGACACACAGATCCTAGCAAAGCACACTTGCATATGGGATTCTAGCATGAACACACATTCTAGCATGAACACATATACTAGGAAAGCACTAGCAGAAGAATATTATCCTAGAACACACACTGTAGCAAACAATAACAAATCGGTCTGATTCGATTCGATTGGGATCACATCGAATCGAATCTACTCGAATCCTATCTAATCCTATTGAATCCACTAAGTACTAGCACACATGCCTAAGAAAGAAACCCCTAATTTACATCTACGAGCAAGCATTGGGGATTTTTTGACTCACCGGAGCTTGCGCAGTCGCAGAGAACCGAGGCCGGGTGAAAACCCCGTCGGGAAGAAGAGAGGTGGTGGAGTAGAGGAGGAGCCGGCCCTGGCGACGGCCGGCGGCATCGGCCCCATGCTCATGGCCATTGACGGTGTCCTGGACTAGGGGGTACTCACCAAGTCGTCTCCCGACCAGGTGGATCGGGCCGAGGACCCCCATGGCGGTTTACTCATGGGCCACTTCGGGCAGCCCATGTCGCATTCAAGGAATATTCCACAAGACTTGATGATCAAGACAAGGACTCCTCTCCACCAACGTATTCGACTAGGACTCTTGTTATCCTAGGCCTCCGGTACATTATATAAGCTGAGGCCAGGCTAGTCGATAGATTATTATGACATTATTCATCATACCCTCAGGTTTTAGACCACAACAGATCGATGATCTCGTGGTAGATCAACTCTGTACTTGATACTTCATCAATATAAACAAGAGCAGGACGTAGGGTTTTACCTCCATCAAAAGGGCCCGAACCTGGGTAAAACATCGTCTCCTTCGTTCTTGTTACCATCGATCCGAGATCCACAGCTCAGGACCCCTACCCCGCGATCTGCCGGTTTTGACACCGACAGCCACACCGGAGGTCGAGGAGGACGGCGCGCCGACAGGAGAAAACCCTTGGACGGGGGTCAAGAAAAACCCCTGCCCAATGGGGTCCCAAGAAGCGGCGGTTCCGTCGACGGCGCCAGCGCCGAGCCCACGACCACGAGGTCCGGAAATAGCATCAGAGCAGGAACGACCGGCACCGCATTGGGCGGCCCTCGTGGTGGCCGGCAGCAGATGGGGGAGACGCCAGGTCCCTGCCCGAGTTCTGGAGCCCGGCCACCCAGCGCTCTTGGATGCTGGCGATGCGCTGATCGACAGGGGTCAGAGGACGGCGTGACGGTGGGCGAGGCAGAGCCATCGAAGGAGAGGAGAGGGAGGGGCGGCGAGGCAGCGAGGCGTGCGCGGTGGGAACAGTGCGGGGCGATGACAGGAGAGTGGGAGGGGGGTTATGAGACGTCCCCTCCGTCTCCCGCGCCGCCGGAGGCGTGCAACCTCCTCACACACGTGGCCGCGCCGAGCCAGACTCGCGAGAAACTACCGATTCGACAGTTTTCGCTGGGCCAGGCTGAGGCCTGCTTTAAGAGCATCTCTAGCAGACCCTTTAAAAGTGGTCAAACCCGTAAAAATCCGCGTTTTCAATTTCGAAGTGTCAAAAAACGTTCCGAATAGAGCCCGTAAAAGTGGTCAAACCCGTAATTTTTTTTGTAGGCCCCTGAGAATTCATCCCCACGACCCTTTTATTTACATATTTGGAGGCAAAATATAAGGGAGACTGAAAATCGGTCAACGCTACGCGACAAGAAAATTCCGCCATACGCACATGGGCTCCGATGACCTTCCGCCATGAAACTCGCCGAAAACTCGTTGTTTACAGCTGTTGCGGCGTCGGCCTGCGGAGTAGATCGCAGGAGCAATGGCTAGAGACTCGAGCAACTACGGCGACGAAGGAGCTCTTGATCGATCTGGCCAAGGACGAGCTAGCTAGCTAGCCAGCCTGGATCGACCCCACCACGAACGATTCAGGAGCGATCCAGGCTTGCTAGCTAGCTAGCTCCCGGATCCATCCCGTCACGGGCAAGCTAGCTAGCTCCTGGATCCATCCGGCAACGGAGGAGTTGCTCCTGGATCGATCGGCGACTACAACGGACGACGGGAATTGACTATGAACACGGGCGAGAGGAAGAAGAAGACGTGGGGAAGAATATACGCGAATATTCGTTTTTACGGTTCGAGTTTACGGGGTCTGTTTGACCGCAATTCAAACCGCCTTTTAAAATGCGTTTTCCGCGAACTGAAAACCGCGATTTAAGTTGTGATTTGGGTTTGCCTCGGGCATTTGGCTAGGCCGGGCTGGCGCCGACGCTCATCGACCTCACGGACCCCGAGGACGACGCCGCCTAGGGCAGCGCGCCACCTCGTAGTTTAGGCTGTTTTTATTTTTTTTAAATGCAAATGTGGACGCGTGGACTTTCGCCGGCCTTCATGGCCGGCTTTAATGTTTAATTAATGTAGTTTCTCTTTTTTTAAATATGAAAGCGTTCATTTTTTTTGGCGCCGTCTAAAATGGGTCGCAGACCAGCATTGGGCACAGGTGCCAACCCAAATGCGGAAGCGGGCATCCGTGTCCGTTTGGCCAATCCAAACGGACAAAAAACGAACGAAATCGACGTTCGTTTGGGTCGGCCCGTTAGAGTTGCTCTAAGGTTGGTGCGGACCACGAATCGCATGCAACCAGCCAACCAAATAGGCCACGCACATCCCACGCGGGTCTGGTTGGGCTGCATGCGGGCAACCGAATGCGCCCCAAGTGCTGCGAATGGACCTGTGTTTGTGTAATTCAAGTGTATCCGTGCTTGAACTTCTGACTAGACAAGTACAGGAACGGAGGAACCCCGGGGTGGAATGGTTTGGCCATTTGGGCGCGCAGGCACGCAACGATGGACGTCACGATCGAAGCATTTCATTTCAAGGACTAAATTTCCTAATCCGCGACGCGCCTTTTCCGGTTGGTTGGTTATCATCAATCCATCTGAAGACGGCATCATGGTTAGCCGGACGCATGATTGGCCGCTGGCCAGGAGAAACCCCGGAACATCCCCATCCGTCGCCCTCGCCCAGAAGCCAGAATGCGCCGAGCACACGCCACCGCCTACCACTACCCATTCAACCACCCCGCCGTCGCCGGCCCGCGCCGCGCCGCGCTTCCCTGCACTACCAGTCTACCCCTACGTTGCGCCGGTCGCCGGCGCTGCGCGTCACGCGTGCTGCGCCGTGCGTGACGGCGGACGGAGCGGGCGTTCGGTCGGGCCGCGGGCGGAGCCACCAACGAGCGAACAATAAAAAATTATAACAAGAATAAACAAACAAAGCGCAGGAATCTACGGCGGAAAACAACGAGGGGACGCGGGAGCCGTCCCAGAAAATATCCGGCTCGTCGGCTTCCCCGAGCGAGCGCAAGTGACGGGCGGGCACGCACGCACTCCCTCCCTCCTCTCCGCCCTATCCGACCCGGCCCAACCCAATCCGTCCTCCCCGATATACCACCGGAAAACTTGCTGAGATAACACCGGAGGTGGAGACAAGGGGGAGAGGATCGGACCGGACCGTACCGCCCTGTTTGTTAACCAGCAATCATAGTCCAGCGCCAGAGAGTAAAGAAGGAGAGAAACCCTCCCCTCCTCCTCGTTCCCTTTATCCCCCATTACTCCCTCCCCCCACCCTGACAACCCACCGCGGGCGGAGCTGAGAGAGGGAGGAGAAGAGTGGAGGCTTCGCGGGGGAGAGATGCAGCGGCGGCGGGCGCAGACGTGGGCGGGGGTGGGGAAGACGGCGCAGGCGGCGGCGGCGCACGCCGCGCTCTTCTGCTTCACGCTCCTCCTCGCGCTCAGGGTCGACGGCCGCACCGACTCCTCCTGGTGGTACGCCCCGTAAACCCTAGCTAGCTCCCCGCGCGCCCCCGGCTCGCCGCCGCGTCGATCTGATTCGGCCGGTTGGTGTCGACCCTGGTTGGTTAGTTGCGGGGCGCGAGCTGCTGCTCTGTTTCCCTTTCCGCGGGATGCAGATTCAGTCTAGAGGGTCCAGCGATGCGGATGCCCGCGTTCGCTCCGCGGTCAGACTCCCTGTGCCCGCTCGATTCGGGCGGTGCACTGATCTGTCCTGGGGCGAGTTACTCTGGTTAGGAATGAGTTAGGGAGAGTGATCTAGTGTTAAATCGTGCCTGCCCGTGTTTCAGGTTGGAATTTAGCTCATGCTACCCAGTGCGCTTCTGGCTGTAGCTTCCCTGCTGAATTTCGTGACTTTGAGATCTTGTTAATTCGCAATGGCTGTGTGTTTCTAGGAAGTTTGAGCTCTGATATCAATATAATATAATTAAGGCAACCCAACTGTACTGTACATCGCTAATCAAGGCAACCCAGCTCTACTGTACATGGCTGGTTTGTGTGTGTGCGGTGACAAAGCTAACATCAATTGTTAATCACCTTCTTATTTCGATTACGTAGGATTATATTCATCCCGCTATGGCTATTTCATGGAGTGGCTGCCCGTGGAAGGTTTTCAATGCCGGCCCCTTCATTACCTCATGGGCGTCATGTAAGATTTAGTACTGATTTGGGCAGTTTTTTGTTGTTGTTGCATATGCGTATGCAAGTGTTGTTTGTTTGCCGTGCATTGTATCTGACAAGTCCGTTCCCTATGTGTAGTGGGCTCCTTGTCATTCTGTTGTTGCAGCACCATTGCTAATCGCCTTCGAGCTGCTTCTTTGCATATATCTTGAAAGTTTAAGAGGTACATGCTGAAGTTGCTAGATGAATGAAGCTTTGTCAAATCATATCTTATGGTTTGGTGTTATTGTTATCCCTACTCTATTCTCTGACCCCCCCACCTTGTCTTTCCTTTGTTTTTCCACAGTTAAGAATCATCCAGCTGTTGACATGAAGATCGTGTTCCTTCCTCTGCTGACTTTTGAAGTGATTATTCTTGTTGACAATTTTAGGTAAGATATCTTCTCCTTTTTTGATGCCTACATAGTAGTACTCTACTTTCCATTTTTACGTATACGCAGATGCAATGTTATGCATGAATTTAAGTGGATTTGCCTGTTTCCTTGCTTACATTATCTGTAATAAGTTTGGCTGAAATTATTATAGTTTATCCTGTTAGATTGTAGGTTCTTCTTCTGACTAGGTAACGAGCACAGGTGAAAGCTGTCATGATAATGATATATGTTAGTGCTTCCTGCTCATCATTCTTGTAACTTTCTACCTTGCTCAGATTATATCTGGAATTCTAGACGAATAATCTGTCCACATTTCTAATGTGGTGTGCACCCATCAGAAGCAGTTAGATCCATTTTCGCACAACCCCCACTCACACAAGAGCCATTCAACTAGGGCAGCTTAAGTAGGGAATTGGCTTCATACACATGGGTGCAGTTGCGTTCTATACTGGACAAAAAATCAAACTTGTACCACATGTGCATTTGCAAAAATTCGTGCAAAAATATAACTACATGTCTACTGTCCTAATAAGACCAGATGATTTCAAACCTAGCAGCTATAGGTGTACACATTTGTGGTACAATTTACAAATGATCATACTTTTTCATAATGTTTTTGCAAGTGTACATGTCATAGCATGTTGTACATCTATGTTTTTCTCCACAGATTTTTGAAATGTAAAAATTGCAGTTTTGAAATGATGCAGATGCACCCAGGTGTGGAATCCGCATTCAACTTCAGTGTTTTACCCGGTTAAAAAACTTCAGTGCTGATTGCTGCTTTAGCTAACAACTGTCTAGTAATTGGTCAAACCTTGATGGTACCACTAATTTAGAACAACATGAAGGAATTCCAATTGTCTGTTCACTTTTCTTGCCTCTCCATTCTCAATGTATGCCTTTTGTGCGCTATTTTTCATCCAGAACAAAGTTTCTGAGTAAAATGGTTGTCTCCGTTCCCAAATTGATGTGTTAGAAAAAGTATCAATACATTGAATTTTAGTTTAAGCATTGAAAATGGCAACGACACTGATTCTGAGTTTAGAGTTCTGTTAGATTAGATAGCTTCCATGTTTGCTCCAGGAGACTTAAAATTCCCACACTATTTAAAGAAAACGGAGACCTATATCGTTTACTTTTGGTGGGTATAGATTGCAATGGTGCAGATTAATCGTATACATCTGGTTGATACTGGTGTGTAAAAATAAGCATTTAGAGTTGTATAAAGTACAGCTCTATTCCAATAGATATGTATTATAATATCTACAGCTCTATTTAATTATATTTTTTATTCCATTTATACACACTAATAAGATGATGGTATTCACCCTGAAGTTATGAATTGTAGTTGTAATCATCATTATGCAAATTGGCATCCAATTCTTCAAACTATTGTTATTTCAATCCCTTCTTAGCTGCTTCAGTTATGTAACTTTGGACCTTATTTTTTAAAAGACCACCCTGGATGGAATTGTATACTATCAACCGTAACATAGTTTGTTATTATGTGACAATAATTATGATTGTAGTAACTATGGATCTTAACTTGTATATGTTTCCTTTTATGTGTTTTCTGTTGTTCAGAATGTGTAAAGCTTTAATGCCAGGGGATGAAGAAAGCATGAGCGACGAAGCTATTTGGGAGACGCTTCCTGTAAGTTTTCTCGTACTAGTGGATCCGAAAGTGGAACCTTCTTGAAATTAATCACAGTTCAAAATTTTCTTCCCTGAAGTGAACATATATTTACAACATCTCCTTTTGTTCACAAGGAAAAATAATGCTAAAGAAATACTCCCTCTGTCTCAAAATAAGTGTCGTTGATTTAGTACAACTTTCAACTTTGTACTAACTTTGTACTGAATCAGCGACACTTATTTTGGGACGGAGGGAGTATTTTGATACGGATGCCACTCACTTACAGAACTGAAAGTCATGCAATAGATACCTAACTTTTTGTTTCGTTGGTAACTTTCTATTTCTGTTCGTAACAGATTGTAAATAAAAATATAATGATGTGATGCAAAGTAATTACTAGATTGAATACATTATACAGCCTCTTTCAGATTGTACAGAGATTTGAATTATTCTATGTAGCACAAATCACAAACTTGGCCCAGCTGTTGACATGTCTTGCATCAACTCACCATGAAATAATGCATTGCAGAAATATGTCAGTTAATTGTTAAACCTCAGGACTAATTCACCAAATGTATGGTTGGATCATTTCATTCTCTTTGATATTGATGCTCTAGTTGTAGTGCCCAATTTGTCAAATTATATGAACATACTAACACCCTCTTGGAGCCTTGGCGCAGCGGTAAAGCTGTTGCCTTTGACCATGAGGTCACGGGTTCGAGTCACCCTGCGCAAGCGGGAGCTACGTGCATCTGGCTGCCCTTTTTTTATACTAACACCCTCTTCTTCAGTTGTCGGTTCACACATTGATAGCTTCCAGAATACAAATTTGCCCACTTTATTTATCTGGTAATCATAATTTCTTTAGTTGGCAGGATCATATTATTTTGGACACTGGCAGTGTCCTAAACATTAACCACTAACTTCCATTCTAAAATATTTCAAAAACCCAACTGAGAGATATCAAGCTCCGAAGGTTCAACTATCACTTTAATCATTAAACTGCTGAACAGTCTACAAAACAGTTAGCTAAATTGATGATGGAGGGGCCACATGTCAGTTATCATCTGCAGCCCTCTCTTCCTTCTATTACCTGGACATGGTAGAAGAGAGTGAGCCTCAGCAGAGGTAGTAGGGAGGAGCAGGCCCAGCCCTAACTTGGATCTAGACCAGAGCCTGCACACCCTTATTTTGGATTTTGCTTCCGCTCGAGCAGGGGGGAGGGTCGTTGCTGTCATCTCGATGTAGTTCGCCCAGCTTGCCGTGCCTTGACAGAGGTGGCTTGCTCTGGGCTAGCGATTACACCCAGATTTGGGGAAGGGGACCTCACTTGTGTTGGCTAGTGGTGCGTTCGGTTGGGCTATTGATGATACCGCTTTGCCGTGCATGGATCTGCGCGCATGCCGATCGGCCGATGACAAGTGGCTCACCAAAGATATTTCAGGACAACAATGTTGGCCACAGAATGAGTTGCAGAGAGACCTACGTGTGAGGCCAGCTATTTTTATTTGCTTACTTAATTGGTTTGTTGCTGGCTTGTTGCCAATGTGCTATGTAAGCAATGCATGTCAAATTGGATGACACTCGAGGCAAGAGATAATTTGAAAACTTACTAGTAATACCAACTATTTTTATTTAGGATGCTGCAATGTGCCACGTCAGCATCAGTTGCCAAATAGGTTACTCACATCAGGGAAAAACCCTCCTAGGTTAGTGGAGTGCCGTGCTTTAGGCGTTTTCATAGCTCGAGTGTGTATTCTAGACAGTCTGGAGTTTATGGGTGAAAGTTGAACTTGAGTAATAATTGAAGGTCAGAAAATGGGCATTTTCCACAAAAGACTTGATTAAAACACAACGATATTCAAGTATCCAGTCTTGAATCTAATTACTTCCGTCCGGAATTGCTTGACGCTCAAATGGATGTATCTAGATGTATTTTAGTGCTAGATACATCCTAGATACATCCATTTGAGCGTCAAGTAATTCTGGACGGAGGGAGTACTATTTGAAGGATATTGGTAGAAAAGTTGCAGAAGTTCGACTGAATGTGTCCCGAAGTGACATTTTTTTGCGTGATCCCAGAGTGACATGTTTTTTAAACTGGGTGAATGTTTGAGTGCAAATTGATAAAACACAGCCATGTGGAAGTATTTTAAAAGATAAGTCTGAATAGCATTTTCACATTCAACATAACATATGTTACTCTGTTGTATATCACTGTCAACATTCTTACAGTTTGACTACACAAATTGTAAACAAAATACACTTTTTTATCTTAACTACAGTACAGCCATTAATATTTATCTTATATTAGATGCCTTTGATTTTGTAACCAGCATTTCTGGGTCGCAATCTCTATGGTGTTTCTTATAGCTGCGACAACCTTCACACTTCTCAAGTTATCTGGTAAAGTCTGCTGACTCGCCTTCCAATTGTTACATCATATAAGAACGAGTATCTTATTGTCTTGCCAAGCATCTTATTTTTTTTCAATGGTTATAAACTAGCGGGTGTTTTGAGGCAGCTCCTTAGTTCCTCAAAGCCTTTACCATAGAATTAACAAAGAACATATGCCGTTGGTCAATTGTTTTGTGCTTCTGGATTACAGTTGAATCTTGTTTCTATGCACATGGCTACTACTCCCTCCATTCCTAAATATTTGTCTTTTTAGAGATTTCAAATGGACTACCACATACGGATGTATATAGACATATTTTAGAGTGTAGATTCACTCATTTTGCTCCGTATGTAGTCACTTGTTGAAATCTCTAGAAAGACAAATATTTAGGAACGGAGGGAGTACAATGCTAGGGCTCCATAGTATGGAAGACCTAGGCTTTCTAAGGTTCTTTTATTTATTTACTAGAGCAGTAGAAGGGTGACTTAGGAGTTATAACTGAGACAGTCTTGTTTTGAGACTGCCGAGCAGGTTTTGTGCTCTATAGGTAGTTTCTACTACCTATATACTTCCTGAACCTGTAGGAGTTACATTCTATCAGATCTCCCAAAGCATTACCTAAGTTAATAATTTTTTGTTGGGCCTCCTTCTAATGCACGATATGATTTATAATATTGGCTTATTACATATGGCAGGTGATGTTGGTGCCTTGGGATGGTGGGATTTATTTATAAATTATGGGTGAGACTGACCTCAATAAAATTCTTATTTAACATCTAGTATGTCTAATAGTCTAACCCATCAACTTGTTTATACAGGATCGCAGAGTGTTTTGCTTTTCTTGTTTGTACAAGATGGTTTAATCCCATGATTCATAGGCCTCCTACTCATGGGGAGGCTAGCTCATCATCATCAGCTATTAGATATCGTGATTGGGAGAGTGGTCTTGTCCTCCCATCACTAGAAGACCATGAACAAGAGAGGATTTGTGGTCTTCCAGACATAGGAGGTCATCTCATGAAAATACCGCTGGTGGTTTTCCAAGTTTTGCTTTGTATGCGGTTGGAGGTACATGCCATTCAAATCATATATTACGTAGGAAATATAGTTGATATTAACGGGTCATATCTACTATTAGATGCTGGGCAGATGAAAAACTGCCAGGGGAAAAACGCTTCCTTTCTTTCGAAAGAACATATTATTTGAATTCTGGAAAACATTGGCAACTTATTCTACTGAATCTGAACAGATCTTTGGAATTTAACTAGGGCGTTTAGTAAAAAGTAATACCCCTTCATTAGCTTCATTAGCTAGAAAACTGATTTGATCCGTAATGATCTTCATGACCTTATTGCTGTTAGCAATTCCCTCTTATGATTAGTAGTTTTATTTTATCTGCTTTTCAGGGTACACCACCTAGCGCTCGCTACATTCCAATATTTGCTCTTTTCTCCCCACTATTTATTCTACAAGGAGCTGGTGTCCTTTTCTCGATAGGAAGATTGGTGGAGAAAGTTGTTTTGCTATTGCGTAATGGACCAGTTAGTCCGAATTACCTTACAGTATCATCAAAAGTCCGTGATTGTTTCGCTTTTCTTCACCACGGGTCAAGGTAAAACTGATAGTTACCATGAGCTATTATTATATCAATTTATTTTCTTATTGGCTTATATTGAGTTAATTGCACGTTGGTACCACAATTGGGGCTAGGATAACAAATTGGTACCCCTTTACGTTTTTTTTTGCATGTCAGTACCAAGCCTGGGGCAGATTGTAACAAATCGAGCTAAACCTCGTAAACCCATTTTGACAGGGAAACTAACGAGCAGGGCCCGCTTATCAGGGGCTGACATGGCATGTTGTTTTGCAGAAAATCCCCTTGCTGTATATTTAATCACGCCAATGGGCCTGGGGGGCTGGGTCAAAGTTGACTCTGCCGAGTCAAAACTTGACATGTGGGGCCCTGGGAATAACACTAATCTAACCAGAAGAATAACTTTAGCTAATTTACTTGTGGGGCTGCATGTCAGACTCAGGGGTGTGTTTAACAGAGTAATTAGTCCCTAATTAAGTGTGCCATGTCGGCGCGTCGGGGTTTGGTCGCCGACGATCAAAAGCAATGGTGGAGGTGCATCGGGAGGTCATGGTGATGGCGAGCTCGGGCAGCGAAGGTGCTGGTGGCGCACGGGGCGCTCGTACGCGCGCTGGGGACGGGCGAGGCAGCCAGGGTGCTCGTACGCGCGCTCGGGACGGTCAAGGCAGCAGCACGCGACCGAATCATGACCAGGCAACGAGGGTGATGGGACTCGCGGGAGCTGAGGAGGAAAAGAGCTGCGGGCAGCGGGAATGGGCGGATCTGGCTGCGGGGCACCGTATCTGGCCGACGGTGCAAGGATTCCGGCGGATAGTGTCCAGATCGGCGGTGGGGGAGCTCGGGCGTTCGTCGATGGCCTGCACCGGGAGAGACAGGGAGATGAGAGACCGGGAGTGAGGAGGAGGAGAAGGAACAGGAGGAAGGGGGAGCTGGGCGGCGCTGGGGCGCAGCTGCTGCTGCCGGCGGAGGTGAGCTCTGGCTCGAGCTTGTCGTGATGGAAGGCGTGTGAGGTCAGGGAGAATGGCCTTTTAAAAGCAAATTGGGGCTTTTGCGTGATTAAATATAAAGCAGGGGGGTTTCTGCAAAATGTTGGCACCTGACAAGTGGGCCCTGCTCGTCAGGTCCCTGTCAAAATGGGCTTATATGAGGTTTAGCTGGATTTGTTACGGTCTGCACAGACTTGGTACTGACACGCAAAAAAACATAAAGTTGTACCAATTCGTTACCCTAGCCCCAATTAAGTCGCTTATATTTGGCGATCCACTATGGAGCAATGTAAGTATTCTGCCTTCATGCTGACTTCTGACATGGTAGCTTCGTATATATATTGTTCAGGCTTCTTGGTTGGTGGTCTATTGATGAAGGGAGCAAGGAAGAGCAAGCTCGGCTGTTTTATACTGAATCTAACGGGTATTACTTCAGCTCATTCATACGAACTCATAAATTACGTTAATTTGCTTAGTATGCTGCTATTTGTCTGTCAATGTTTATAAAGTCTCTGAACTAGTTGAACTACTTTGCTGTATCTTTGTTTTCAGGTACAATACATTCTCTGGTTACCCGCCTGAGGTAGTAAAGAAAATGCCCAAGAAGGATTTAGCAGAAGAGGTATCCCTTTTACTGTTTTGTGATTCTATAATCATTTACCACATTAGAGTTTTATTCACCACATTAGAGTTTTATTCACTACCTGTGATTATCAACAAAAGCAACAACTTTCCTACTTGTTCACTTTTAGGTTTGGAGACTCCAGGCAGCGTTGGGAGAGCAATCTGAAATCACCAAGTCTACCCAGCAGGAATATGAAAGGCTTCAAAATGTACTTTCTCTTTGTCTCACTTGTCCAGGCTCATCTTTTCATTGGAATCAAAGTTGTCTGTCTGGTATGTCGTTCATTCTCTGTTGACAAAGCCAAGCAAATTCTGTTCGTTTCAGGAGAAGGTACTTTGTAGGATTTGCTACGAGGGAGAAATATGCATGGTCATACTTCCCTGCCGGCACAGAACGTTATGCAAGTATGCTTCGGCCTCTTGCTCTTGCCTACTCAATCTTTTCGACTGCACATTTCAGTTTGTTGTTAAATAGAAGCTACCATTTTTCTTTGCTGTATAGGTCATGTGCTGAGAAGTGCAAAAGATGTCCAATCTGCCGTAACCCCATCGAGGAGCGCATGGCTGTATATGATGTTTAAACCTCGCTAACTAAGCTGAACATTCCAAATCTGTACATGTGGCCTGTGTGATGTGCATATGTGCTCGATCACAACTTTAAGCTGATTGAGGTCTGCACAACTCCAGAAATGTTCAGCAATATGGAGAAAATATATCTTGTCTAACCAAAAGGAAGGAAAAGATAGCTGCTGAGCATTTTCGGGTTCCAGTTATGTATTATCAGTCTGTAAGTATGTCACCTTGGCTCCTTTTTGTGCCTCATAGATGTTCCCGTTTGACTTAGGTTGTGTTCACTGTAAATAAAAATGTCCCGTTGTTTGTTTTTTGTGCTCCTTGACCTTGAGAAAAAAGAGAGTAAATGTTAAGGCCTGTGGAATGGCATCTCATGGAACAAAGTATCTATTTGGTCTATTGTTTGACCCGCTGAAGTGTGGCCCCTCATGTCGTAAAGGGCTTACGCATTTGTCTGGTTGAGAAAGGAATTGTTTGCGATTGGACTCCAGATATCTATTCCGCTGCAATGCTCAGAAGCTTTGTGCTAATCGTATCTTTTGATGTTGGGACGTACAGTAGGAACAAATCTCCAAAAGGTTGTTGGTTTGTGTGCGCACAAATCACCTCATTACCTGCACACAATTCTGATGGTTTTGGTGGCTCGGGCTTATTTTGTCATGTCATCTCTAATGTTAGTTGAAGGCTAAGCTATGCTTGCATGTTTTATGAGTGGGTTAAATAGGGAGATTCAGATCATTTTAGAATTTCATCTTGCTTGCAAGGTTGAACGTGAAATGTAGGATTGACAGACATTGTTGTGAACTAATTTTCCGCAGGTCAATCAATTCACTCAAAACTAAAAGAAACAAGGTACCTTTGCCGCTCCAAAGTGAATTAGAAAAGCTTACCAACTTGTAGTGCTAAAAAAAAAATAGAAAAGCTTACCAACTTGTATCGCGGATGTGATGTAGCGAATACGAGGGTCAAAACTATCACATAACAAATTAGGGTATATGATGGAGTTTGGTTGGGTTACCTAACAACATCAATTCACAAATCCTAGTGCTGATCGTGCAATGTTTTCACCTTTATAGTACCGGATATATAAAGAATGTAGCAGGCATCTTATTTTTGACCACCACAAAGTAACATGCTTGCATCACTGAAAATTTGTCAGCATGCCAACCTCAGATTACTTTGTTTTGTAGCGCTAGCACCTGTTACAACATTACTGAGCTTACTCCAGCTTAACCTATCTTTTATTGAGTGTAGATCCATGCCTAACCCAGGTTCGCTCGATTTTGGGAGGACTAGCTAGATTCACTCGAATGAGTTCCAGTTACAGCTGTAACGTAACCAACGCGTTGCAGCCGGAACACTTGTTAAAAGCGAGGCTAATGATTAGATAACGTGTGATGATTGGCTATGATGAGATGGCATGTTGACGATGTGCCAAACATGCATGATTTATTGATGTGGATGAGTTGCATAGATAGAAAAAATAGTTGGATAGTGAGGTGAAGCATGTAACTAAAAAAAAGGAAAAATAAAATAAAACAAAATGATGACGTGAACTGTTCATAAATATATATGACTTCGGTATGGATGGAGTGGGAGAGAGACAAATATAAAAGAATGCAATTGTCTCCTAAATAGGAGGTGACATAGGGAGCAATGCACACTGTTGATTCTGACCGCTGATTCAGAGCAACCGTAGTTTTCGTCACTCTCTTCCGTCTTTGGTGCCATGGGCGTTGGAACTATCAATGTCTATGGTCCTAAGCACAATGTTGTCACCCTCTTCTCTCGTTTTAAATCCTCTTTCGCTGACAGGGTTGTAGCACCATTTGTGACCCCCTTGCATCCTCCACCTTAACTATAAAAATTGCCACAATGAAGGTCTATGAAGACTGAAGAGCTTTGTCTACACATTGGTTGTCCACGGGCTATGTCTTCGTGAACTAGAGTTCCAAACTCGCATTTTTTGAGGATTGAAATGTACTACACAACATGCAAAAATATCATTTTGGCGCATTCCCCGAGCCCTCTCACCCATTGCTAGAGCGAAGGAAGGTTTGCAGCCCTCTCCTGTCTCCAAATAGGCTTGCATATTAACAGGTTTCCAACTTTTGGTTTGCTTTCGTTCTTCTCATCATTTCTTTTTTTACTTTAAGTCTTGAAAGTGCAACTAATCCCTAGGTGGTTTTGGTAATTTATAACAATATATAACTCATTGAATTAATATCCCTTTAAGATGATTAAGTTCAATGATTGGCATGGCATGGACTAGAGATGTGGACCCCTCAAAATGCTAAGGACAAATATTGACAAAAGCTCAAAACTCTTCATTCTTATTTTAGTGATCTAAGATCACATTGAGTTCATAGGAAAGCCAAAACTATTAAAAAGGGATGAGGTGTTGCTTAATGGTCTACTTGCTCAAAATGCTTAGTGGTATGCTCCAAAGCCTCAAACCATTTTTTCAAATCCAAATATGTCCTAAACCTAAAGTCAAACTCGGCCCCACCGATTTGATTCATCCGGCGCCATCGAGTTTATTTGACATAGCCATAGTCAGAAACCCTAATCAGTTCGGTCACACCGATAGGGATTTCGGTCTCACCGAGATGGGACTGGAAACTCTGTGTTTCCCTTCGTAACATTTCGGTCTCACCAAAATGAGCGATCGGTCCCACCGAGTTTGCAGTAACTCTCTATTTCTCTTTCGTAACGTTTCGGTATAATCGAAAGGAGCGATCGGTCCCACCAAGTTTGCCTGACCAACTCTCCGGTTGCTTGTTACTGAAATCGGTCTCACCGAGTTGAAGTAATCGGTCAAACCAAGATCAAGTTTTGCCTTAACCCTAGCTCATCGGTCCCACCGAGTTGACCATGTCGGTCCCACCGAAACACCCAACGTTCACATTTTGAACTAAATCAATCTCATCGATTTTATACATTCGGTCTGACCGAGTTGGCTCTTTTGTGTGTAACGGTTAGATTTTGTGTGGAGGCTATATATACCCCTCCATCCTCCTCTCCATTTGTGAGAGAGGCACAAAACGTGCCTACACTTCCAGCATTCATTTTCTGAGAGAGAACCACCTACTCATGTGTTGAGACCAAGACATTCCAATCCAACCACAAGAATCTTGATCTCTAGCCTTCCCCAAGTTGCTTTCCACTCAAATCATCTTTCCACCATAGCCAAATCTATGAGAGAGAATTGAGTGTTGGGGAGACTATCATTTGAAGCACAAGAGCAAGCAGTTCATTATCAACACACCATCTATTACCTTCTGGAGAGTGGTGTCTCCTAGATTGGTTAGGTGTCACTTGGGAGCCTCCGTCAAGATTGTGGAGTTGAACCAAGGAGTTTGTAAGGGCAAGGAGATCGCCTACTTCATGAAGATCTACCCAAGTGAGGCAAGTCCTTCGTGGGCGATGGCCATGGTGGGATAGACAAGGTTGCTTCTTCATGGACCCTTTGTGGGTGGAGCCCTCCGTGGACTCGCGTAGCCGTTACCCTCCGTGGGTTGAAGTCTCCATCAACGTGGATGTACGATAGCACCACCTATCGGAATCATGCCAAAAATCTTCGTGTCTACATTGCGTTTGCCTTTCCAAACCCCTCCCTTTACCTTCGTATGCAATGATTTACATTCCACTGCTATACTCTTAGAATTGCATGTGTAGGTTGAGTGCTTGACTAGTGCTAAGTTGTTAAAACCTACCAAGACTTAAATTTGGGAAAAGGCTAGGTTTTTATTTGGTCAAGTAGTCTAATCACCCCCCTCTAGACCTACTTCTGATCCTACAATTCCCATTTCCCCAAAAATAAACTGAATGGATCCAAGGACAATCAAATATGAGGTGATGCCACCGTTATTAACCCGAACAACGTTGTGGATCATGGCACGCCAAAAAGGGAGGTGGGGAGCGATGCTGGTTGGAGAGTGAAAATGTATCTAGGCCCCGTAGTGGGTTTTGATTATTCATGACAATAAGATTAAGGGACTAATGTTTTACTCTTGAAGCGTTGATCAGTTTAAGTCCAAAATATGGTGGCTACTTGGAACACAATGCTACCTCTTGAGCACTGCGTTGGATTTCCCCGAAGAGGAAGGGATGATGCAGCAAAGTAGCGTAAGTATTTCCCTCAGTTTTTGAGAACCAAGGTATCAATCCAGTAGGAGGCTACGCTCGAGTCCCTCGTACCTACACAAAAACAATAGCTCAACGCAACCAACGCGCTTAGGGGTTGTCAATCCCTTCACGGTCACTTACGAAAGTGAGATCTGACAGAGGTGATAAATAATATTTTTTTGGTATTTTTGGTATTGAGATGCAAAGTAAATAAAGTAAAAGCAAAGTAAAAGAAAAGCAATAATAAAGTGATGGAGATTGATATGATGAGAAAGAGACCCGGGGGCCATAGGTTTCACTAGTGGCTTCTCTCAACAGCATAAGTATTCTACGGTGGGTGAACAAATTACTGTTGAGCAATTGACATAATTGAGCATAGTTATGAGAATATCTAGGTATGAACATGTACATAGGCATCACGTCCGAGACAAGTAGACCGAAGCGATTCTGCATCTACTACTATTACTCCACTCATCGACCGCTATCCAGCATGCATCTAGAGTATTAAGTTAAAAACAGAGTAACGCCTTAAGCAAGATGACATGAAGTAGAGGGATAGTTTCATGCAATATGATAAAAACCCCATATTGTTATCCTCGATGGCAACGATACAATACGTGCCTTGCTGCCCCTTTTGTCACTGGGAAAGGACACCGCAAGATCGAACCCAAAGCTAAGCACTTCTCCCATGGCAAGAACAACCAATCTAGTAGGCCAAACCAAACTGATAATTCGAAGAGACTTGCAAAGATAACCAATCATACATAAAAGAATTTAGAGAAGATTCAAATATTATCCATAGATAGACTTGATCATAAACCCACAATTCATCGGTCTCAACAAACACACCGCAAAAAGAAGATTACATCAAATAGATCTCCACGAGAGAGGGGGAGAACATTGTATTGAGATCCAAAAAGAGAGAAGAAGCCATCTAGCTACTGGCTATGGACCCGTAGGTCTGAAGTAAACTACTCACACTTCATCGGAGGGGCTTGGATGATGATGTAGAAGCCCTCCGTGATCGATGCCCCCTCCGGCGGAGCTCCGGAACAGGCCCCAAGATGGGATCTCGTGGATACAGAAAGTTGAGGCGGTGGAATTAGGTTTTTGGCTCCGTCCCCGATCGTTTGGGGGTACGCGGATATATATAGGAGGAAGAAGTACATCGGTGGAGCTTCGAGGGGCCCACGAGGCAGGGGGGCGTGCCCTAGGGGGGCCCTACCCTCGTGACCACCTCGTGGCTTTCTTGACGGAGGGTCTTATCTGATGAGAAAATCATGTTTTCTAAGGTTTCATTCCATTTGGACTCCGTTTGATATTCCTTTTCTTCGAAACCCTAAAACAAGCAGAAAACAGCAATTCTGGGCTGGGCCTCCGGTTAATAGGTTAGTCCCAAAAATAATATAAAAGTGGATAATAAAGCCCAATAATGTCTAAAACAGTAGATAATATAGCATGGAGCAATAAAAAATTATAGATACGTTGGAGACGTATCAAGTATCCCCAAGCTTAATTCCTGCTCGTCCTCGAGTAGGAATATCTGATGCGGAGTGCTACTTGGCATAATTTCAATGTAAATCTTCTTAATTGTGGTATGAATATTCAGATTCGAAATATTCAAGGCAAAAGTTCATATTGATATAAAAATAATAATACTTCAAGCATACTAACAAAGCAATTATGTCTTCTCAAAATATCATGGCCAAAGAAAGCTATCCCTACAAAATCATATAGTCTGGCTATGCTCTATCTTCACCACACAAAGTATTTAAATCATGCACAACCCCGATGACAAGCCAAGCAATTGTTTCATACTTTTGACATTTTCAAAACTTTTTCGATCTTCATGCAATACATGAGCGTGAGCCATGGATATAGCACTATAGGTGGAATAGAATGGTGGTTGTGGAGAAGACAAAAAGGGAGAAGATAGTCTCACATCAACTAGGCGTATCAACGGGCTATGGAGATGCCCATCAATATATATCAATGTGAGTGAGTAGGGATTGCCATGCAACGGATGCGCTAGAGCTATAAGTATATGAAAGCTCAAAAGAAACTAAGTGGGTGTGCATCCAACTCGCTTGCTCACGAAGACCTCGGGCATTTTGAGGAAGCCCATCATTGGAATATACAAGCCAAGTTCTATAATGAAAAATTCCCACTAGTATATGAAAGTGACATAATGAGAGACTCTCTATCATGAAGATCATGGTGCTACTTGTAAGCACAAGTGTGGTAAAAGGATAGAAACATTGTCCCTTCTCTCTTTTTCTCTCATATTTTTTTATTTGGGCCTTTCTCTTTTTTTATGGCCTCTTTTTTTATTTTTTTCCGGAGTCTCATCCCGACTTGTGGGGGAATCATAGTCTCCATCATCCTTTCCTCACCGGGACAATGCTCTAATAATGATGATCATCACACTTTTATTTATTTACAACTCATGAATTACAACTCGATTCTTAGAACAAAATATGACTCTATATGAATGCCTCCGGCGGTGTACCGGGATGTGCAATCACTCATGAGTGACATGTATGAAAGAATTATGAACGGTGGCTTTGCCACAAATACGATGTCAACTACATGATCATGCTAGCAATATGACAATGATGGAGCTTTTCATAATGAAAGGAATGGTGGAAAGTTACATGTCAATATATCTCGGAATGGCTATGGAAATGCCATGATAGGTAGGTATGGTGGATTTTTTGAGGAAGGTATTTGGTGGGTGTGTGATACCGGCAAAAAGTGCGCGGTATTAGAGAGGCTAGCAATGGTGGAAAGAAGGAAAGTGCGTATAATCCATGGACTCAACATTAGTCGTAAAGAACTCATATACTTATTGCAAAAATCTAGAAGTTATCAAAGCAAAGTATTACGCGCATGCTCCTAGGGGGATAGATTGGTAGGAAAAGACCATCGCTCGTCCCCGACTGCCACTCATAAGGAAGACAATAAATAAATAAATCATGCTCCGACTTCATCACATAACGGTTCACCATACGTGCATGCTACGGGAATCACAAACTTTAACACAAGCATTTCTCAAATTCACAACCAACTAGCATGACTCTAATATCACCATCCTCATATCTCAAAACAATTATCAAGCATCAATTTCTTCTTAGTATTCAACACACTCATACGAAAGTTTTATTATTAATCTTGCATACCAAGCATATTATTATTAAGCAAATTACCATGCTATTAAGACTCTCAAAATAATCTAAGTGAAGCATGAGAGATCAATAGTTTCTATAAAACAAATCCACCACCGTGATCTAAAAGATATAAGTGAAGCACTAGAGCAAAACTATAAAGCTCAAAAGATATAAGTGAAGTACATAGAGTATTCTATCAAATTCCAAATCATGTATGGCTCTCTCAAAAGGTATGTACATCAAGGATGATTGTGGTAAACTAATAAGCAAAGACTCCAATCATAAAAGGCGCTCCAAGCAAAACACATATCATGTGGTGAATAAAAATATAGCTCCAAGTAAAGTTACCGATAGAAGTAGACGAAAGAGGGGATGCCTTCTGGGGCATCCCCAAGCTTTGGCTTTTAGGTGTCCTTAGATTATCTTGGGGGTGCCATGGGCATCCCCAAGCTTAGGCTCTTGCCACTCCTTGTTCCATAATCCATCAAATCTTTACCCAAAACTTGAAAACTTCACAACACAAAACTTAAAGTAGAAAACTCGTGAGCTCCGTTAGCAAAAGAAAACAAAAGACCACTTCAAGGTACTGTAATGAACTCATTATTTATTTATATGGGTGTTAAACATACTGTATTCCAACTTCTCTATGGATTATAAACTATTTTACTAGCCATAGATTCATCAAAATAAGCAAACAACACACGAAAAACAGAATCTGTCAAAAACAGAACAGTCTGTAGTAATCTGTAGCTAGCGCAAGATATGGAACCCAAAAAATTCTAAAATAAATTGCTGGACGTGAGTAATTTATCAATTAATCATCTGAAAAAAGAATTAACTAAATAGAACTTTCCAAATAAAAATGACAGCAGTTCTCGTGAGCGCTAAAGTTTCTGTTTTTTACAGCAAGTTCAACAAGACTTTCCCCAAGTCTTCCCAATGGTTCTACTTGGCACAAACACTAATTAAACACAAAAAACACAACCAAAATAGAGGCTAGATAATTTATTTATTACTAAACAGGAGCAAAAAGCAAGGAATAAAAATAAAATTGGGTTGCCTCCAAACAAGCGCTATCGTTTAACGCCCGTAGCTAGGCATAACAAGCAAGAATAGATCTAGGTATTGCCATCTTTGGTAGGAAATCCATAAGTGGCTCTCATGATAGATTCATATGGTAACTTTATTTTCTTTCTAGGGAAGTGTTCCATGCCCTTTTTTAATGGAAATTGAAATCTAATATTCCCTTCCTTCATATCAATAATTGCACCAACCGTTCTAAGGAAAGGTCTACCGAGAATAATAGGGCAAGAAGGATTGCAATCTATATCAAGAACGATAAAATCTACGGGCACATAATTCCTATTAGAAACAATAAGAACATCATTAATTCTTCCCATATGTTTCTTAATAGTGGAATCCGCAAGATGCAAGTTTAGAGAGCAATCATCAAAATCACGGAAATCTAGTAAATCACACAAAGTTTTGGGAATAGTAGAGACACTAGCACCCAAATCACACAAAGCATAAAACTCATAATTTTTAATTTTAATTTTAATAGTTGGTTCCCACTCATCATAAAGTTTTCTAGGGATAGAAACTTCCAATTCAAGTTTTTCTTCATAAGATTGTATCAAGGCATCAACAATATGTTTAGTAAACGCTTTATTTTGACTATAAGCGTGAGGAGATTTTAGCACGGATTGCAACAAGGAAATACAATAAATCAAAGAGCAATTTTCATAGTTAAATTCCTTGAAATCCATAATAGTGGGTTTAGCAACATCTAGGGTTTTAATTTCTTCAATCCCACTTTTACCAAATTTAGCATCAAGATCAATAAATTCCGAATTCTTAGAACGCCTTCTAGGTAAAGGTGGATCATATTCAGTCCCATCATTATCAAGATTCATATTGCAAAACAAAGATTTAATAGGGGACACATCAATAACTTTTAGATCTTCATCATTATTTTCATAGGAACTAGAAGAACACGCTTTTATAAAGGCATCTTTCTTAGCACGCATCCTAGCAGTTCTTTCTTTGCACTCGTCAATGGAAATTCTCATGGCTTTGAGAGACTCATTGATATCATGCTTAGGTGGAATAGATCTAAGTTTCAAAGAATCAACATCAAGAGCAATTCTATCAACGTTCCTAGCCAAATCATCAATCTTAAGCAATTTTTCTTCAATCATAGCATTAAAATTCTTTTGTGAAGAAATAAATTCTTTAATATTAGATTCAAAATCAGAGGACATCTTATTATACTTTCCATAATAATTGTTGTAGGAATTACCATAATTATTAGAGGGATTACTAGGATAAGGCCTAGGATTGAAATTTCCTCTATACGCGTTGTTACCAAAATTGTTCCTACCAACAAAATTCACATCCATAGATTCATTATTATAATCAATCAAAGTAGACAAGGGCACATCATTAGGATCAGAAGAAACACTCTTATTAGCAAATAATTTCATAAGTTCATCCATCTTTCAACTCAAAACATTAATTTCTTCTATCGCATGCACCTTTTTAGTAGATCTTTCAGTATGCCATTGAGAATAATTAACCATAATATTGTCTAGGAGTTTAGTAGCTTCTCCTAAAGTGATTTCCATAAAAGTGCCTCCCGCGGCCGAATCTAAAAGATTTCTAGAAGCAAAATTCAATCTGGCATAAATTTTTTGTATAATCATCCACAAATTCAAACCATGAGTAGGGCAATTACGTATCATTAATTTCATTCTCTCCCAAGCTTGTGCAACATGTTCATGATCAATTTGTTTAAAATTCATAATATCGTTTCTAAGAGAGATGATCTTAGCGGGAGGAAAATACTTAGAGATAAAAGCATCTTTGCACTTGTTCCATGAATCAATACTATTTTTAGGCAAAGACGAAAACCAAGCTTTAGCACAATCTCTAAGCGAAAAAGGAAATAGCTTCAATTTAACAATATCATTATCGACATATTTTTTCTTTTTCATGTCACACAAATCAACGAAGCTATTAAGATGTGTAGCGGCATCTTCACTAGGAAGGCCGGAGAACGGATCTTTCATGACAAGATTCAACAAAGTAGTATTAATTTCACAAGATTCATCATCGGTAAGAGGAGCAATCAGAGTGCTAAGGAAATCAATATTATTGGTATTGGTGAAGTCACACAATTTAGTATTATCTTGAGCCATCGCGACAAACAAGCAATCCAACACACGAGCAAACAAAAAGCAAACGGCAAAAGTTTTTAGTCAAATAGAGAGAGAGAGAGGTAGGAAGAGAGATGGCGAATAAAACGGCAAGGGTGAAGTGGGGGAGAGGAAAACGAGAGGCAAATGGCAAATAATGTAATGCGGGAGATAGGGATTGTGATGGGTACTTGGTATGTTGACTTTTGCGCAGACTCCCCGGTAACGGCGCCAGAAATTCTTCTTGCTACCTCTTGAGCACTACGTTGGATTTCCCCGAAGAGGAAGGGATGATGCAGCAAAGTAGCGTAAGTATTTCCCTCAGTTTTTGAGAACCAAGGTATCAATCCAGTAGGAGGCTACGCTCGAGTCCCTCGTACCTACACACAAACAATAGCTCAACGCAATCAACACGCTTAGGGGTTGTCAATCCCTTCACGGTCACTTACGAAAGTGAGATCTGATAGAGATGATAAATAATATTTTTTTGGGTATTTTTGGTATAGATATGCAAAGTAAATAAAGTAAAAGCAAAGTAAAAACAAAGCAATAATAAAGTGATGGAGATTGATATGGTGAGAAAGAGACCCGGGGGCCATAGGTTTCACTAGTGGCTTCTCTCAAGAGCATAATTATTCTACGGTGGGTGAACAAATTACTGTTGAGCAATTGACAGAATTGAGCATATTTATGAGAATATCAAGGTATGATCATGTATATAGGCATCACGTCCGAAACAAGTAGACCGAAACGATTCTGCATCTACTACTATTACTCCACTCATCGACCGCTATCCAGCATGCATCTAGAGTATTAAGTTAAAAACAGAGTAACGCCTTAAGCAAGATGACATGAAGTAGAGGGATAGTTTCATGCAATATGATAAAAACCCCACCTTGGTATCCTCGATGGCAACGATACAATACGTGCCTTGCTGCCCCTTTTGTCACTGGGAAAGGACACCGCAAGATCGAACCCAAAGCTAAGCACTTCTCCCATGGCAAGAACAACCAATCTAGTAGGCCAAACCAAACTGATAATTCGAAGAGACTTGCAAAGATAACCAATCATACATAAAAGAATTCAGAGAAGATTCAAATATTATTCATAGATAGACTTGATCATAAACCCACAATTCATCGGTCTCAACAAACACACTGCAAAAAGAAGATTACATCGAATAGATCTCCACGAGAGAGGGGGCGAACATTGTATTGAGATCCAAAAAGAGAGAAGAAGCCATCTAGCTACTAGCTATGGACCCGTAGGTCTAAAGTAAACTACTCACACTTCATCAGAGGGGCTTGGATGATGATGTAGAAGCCCTCCGTGATCGATGCCCCTCCAGCGGAGCTCCGGAACAGGCCCCAAGATGGGATCTCGTGGATACAGAAAGTTGCGGCGGTGGAATTAGGTTTTTGGCTCCGTCCCCGATCGTTTTGGGGTACGCGGATATATATAAGAGGAAGAAGTACGTCGGTGGAGCTTCGAGGGGCCCACGAGGCAGGGGCATGCCCTAGGGGGGGGCCCCTACCCTCGTGACCACCTCATGGCTTTCTTGACGGAGGGTCCAAGTCTCCTGGATCTTATCTTATGAGAAAATCACGTTTCCAAAGGTTTTATTCCGTTTGGACTCCGTTTGATATTCCTTTTCTTCGAAACCCTAAAACAGGCAAAAAACAGCAATTCTGGGCTGGGCCTCCGGTTAATAGGTTAGTCCCAAAAATAATATAAAAGTGGATAATAAAGCCCAATAATGTCTAAAACAATAGATAATATAGCATGGAGCAATCAAAAATTATAGATACGTTGGAGACGTATCACACAACTCCTCAAAGGTTTGGAGATTCTTTTCATTTAATATCACCTTTTAAGATATATGTATGTGAGTACTAGCAAATGATGATCTTAGACCTAGTGAGGAGAATATATTTCTTGCTAAGTGCTCAAACTCAAGCCTCCATTACTCCCCCAGAAACCCTCACTCTTCCACCTAAACTTCTCTTTGTTTTTTTGTTCAGAGTCTTCGAGTGGTATGCCTTTGGACCCTTTGAGTCTTCGAGAGTGTGTGCCTAAGTTAGCTACGACTATTCGGGCACTCCGAACGAGATGTTCAGGTATTTTGGATGCTAGAGATATGTTCTGTTCTGTTTCGATTCCTCCGAGTGTCACCCATCTGTAATCTTTGAGCTTGTTCAGTCAAGACGCCTAACTTACGTGAAACACTGAGCTATATCTGTCCGGTCAAACCAAAAGTTGTTGGAAATATGCCCTAGAGGCAATAATAAAATAGTTATTATTATATTTACTTATTCATGATAATTGTCTATTGTTCATGCTATAATTGTATTAACCGGAAACCGTAATACATGTGTGAATACATAGATCACAACATGTCCCTAATGAGCCTCTAGTTGACTAGCTCATTGACCAATAGATGGTTGTGGTTTCCTGACCATGGACATTGGATGTCGTTGATAATGATGGGATCACATCATTAGGAGAATGATGTGATGGACAAGACCCAATCCTAAGCATAGCACAAGATTGTGTAGTTTGTTTGCTAGAGCTTTTCTAATGTCAAGTATCATTTCCTTAGACCATGAGATTGTGCAACTCCCGGATACCGTAGGAATGCTTTGGGTGTATCAAACATCACAGCGTAATTGGGTGGCTATAAAGGTGCACTACAAGTATTCCGAAAGTGTCTATTGGGTTGGCACGAATCAAGACTTGGATTTGTCACTCCGTATGACGGAGAGGTATCTCTGGGCCCACTCGGTAATGCATCATCATAATGAGCTCAATGTGACTAAGGAGTTAGCCATATGATCATGCATTACAGAATGAGTAAAGAGACTTGCCGGTAACGAGATTAAACGAGGTATGGGGATACCGACGATCGAATCTCGGGCAAGTAACATACCGATGGACAAAGGGAATTGTATACGGGATTGATTGAATCCCTGACATCATGGTTCATCCGATGAGATCATCGTGGAACATGTGGGAGCCAACATGGGTATGCAAATCCCGCTGTTGGTTATTGGCCGGAGAGATGTCTCGGTCATGTCTGCATAGTTCCTGAACCCGTAGGGTCTACACAGTTAAGGTTCGGTGATGCTAGAGTTGTTATGGGAAATTGTATGTGGTTACCGAAGGTTGTTCGGAGTCACGGATGAGATCCCGGACGTCACGAGGAGTTCCGGAATGGTTCAGAGGTGAAGATTTATATATGGGAAGTCCAGTTCGAGTCGCTGAAATGGTTTCGGGGGGGGGGGGGGGGGTTATCGGTATTGTATCGGGACCACCAAAAGGTGTCCGGGGGTCCACCGGGTGGGGTCACTTGCCCCGGAGGACTTAATGGGCTGAATGTGGGAGGGAGCCAGCCCCCTAGTGGGCTGGTGCGTCCCCAAGGGCCCAAGTATCCTAGGGTTTATGGGGGCGCCTCCCACCTTGCTTGGGGGGGGGGCAAGTCTCCCCCTCCTGGCCGCCGCCCCCTGTTGATGTCAAAACCAGCGGATCTCGGTAGGGGTTCCCGAACTGTGCGTGTAGGATCGATGGTAACAGGAGATAGGGGACACGATGTTTACCTAGTTTCGGTCCCTCTTGATGGAGGTAATACCCTACGTCCTGCTTGATTGATATTGATGAGTATGAAGATTACAAGAGTTGATCTACCACGAGATCGTTGTAGCTAAACCCTAGAAGTCTAGCCTGTATGATTATGATTGCCTCTACGGACTAAACCATCTAGTTTATATAGACACCGGAGGGGACTAGGGTTGTACAAAGTTGGTTACAGAGAAAGGAATCTTCATATCCGAACGCCAGGCTTGCCATCCACGCCAAGGAGAGTCCCATCCGGACACTAGAGAGAGTCTTTTGTCTTGTATCTTCACGGCCCATTAGTCCGGCCCATGTCCAACAGGTCAGACGCTCGAGGACCCCTTAATCCAAGACTCCCTCAGTAGCCCCTGAACCAGGCTTCAATGATGAGGTGTCCGGCGCGCAGATTGTCTTCGGCATTGCAAGGCGGATTCCTTCCCCGAATACTCCAAAACAGCCTTTGAACACATAAAACGTGTCCGGCTCTGCAAAACAAGTACCACACGCAGAGAGTATAATATTTTATGAGTCCAATCCACTGACAACTTTTGTAGCGTGACATCACGTCATAGCCCGGTCATTATTTCGAACCGTTTTAGCCTCCTGCTCCATGTTTTAAGATGCGGTTTTACTGGCACGTCTTGTCAAAGCAGAGATCGTGTCCCCTTATTACGGGATTCTCATCAATATGGGTGTGGGTAATCCAACCGCGCCGCCTGCATGACCCTTGGGGAGGCGCTTGATATTCACTACCTTTATAAAGGGATAAGGATTCACCTCTTTCACCCACGCCTTCCTTCTCTCTGCGCATCCATTCTCGAGCTCCAGCGCCCAAGCTTCCATCCATTCCACCTCAAAAAAGCACTCCAGCCATGTCCGGATCTGGAGCGCAAGGCAAGTGGATGGTTTCCTCCGTCAAGGAGAAGGACATAACCAAGCTCCGGGAGGCCGGGTACTTAGCCAAGGAAATCGCCCACCGGCTTCCAGCAAAGGGACAGATCATCCCCACCCCAGAGCCCCATGAGAGGGTGGTATTCATCCCCCACTTCATCCACGGATTGGGATTTCCTCTCCACCCATTCGTCCGCGGACTCATTTTCTACTATGGGCTGGATTTTCATGATCTGGCCCCAACTCCTTCCTCAATATCTCGACATTTATTGTCATGTGCGAGGCCTTCCTCCGTATCCCACCCCACTTTGGACTGTGGTTAAAGATCTTCAACGTGAAGCCGAAGGTGGTGGATGGCCAACACGCAGAGTGCGGAGGCGCCATGGTGAGCAAGATGCCTAACATCATATGGCCCAAGGGTACCTTCGTGGAAACCGTCAAAGGGTGGCAGCATCAGTGGTTCTATGTTACAGAGCCTCGCGATGCCACCTGGGTTGCGGCTCCTGAATTCCAGTCCGGCGTCCCGATGCGGCTCACCTCCTGGCTAGAGAAGGGCCTGGACTGGTCTTCGTCGGACGAGCTGACAACGCTTCAGACGTGCATTAGGAGCATGGTGGACAAGAACGTCAAGCTTGTCAATGTGATCTAGGTGATGCTCGCTCACCGGATCCTTCCGTGCCAAAGCCAGACTTGACATTGTGGGAGTTCGATCCGACCAAGCACCAGACCTTGCGATAGTTCTTTGGCACTACGTACGAAGACATCTGGAAGGTGCTCTTCAAGGCCAATGAGACATGGCCGGCAACGACCGAGGACCGCGGGCACGACCTGGCCCACCCCGCTAGTGTGGTAAGTTTTCCGTATTTCAAGGTATATCCTTTACTTGCTTTCTCAAGGAAGATGTCTAAGCTTCCCTATTTGTTTTTTCAAGGCTGGACAAAGAAGGCGGAGTGGATTCAGTGTCCGGCTCCGCTGCCCGAAGAACCAGCTATCCCGCTTCTAATGAAGATGCTGGTTCCGGCTCCCTATCAAGCACCGGAGAAGAAGGCCAAGGGGACCAGAGGTGGCCTCCGCCATAAGGGCACTTCGAACATGACGTCCGAACACGCCGAAACCCACTCCCCTCCCGCCACCGACGACCAGGAAGAGGAGGAAAGCAATTCTCCCCCTGAGGGGGAAGGAAGAAAAGGGCGGCCTCCACGCATCTGGAGGAGAGGCGTCCAAGAAGGGGAAGGCCTCCGTCATGGACAACTCCGCGTGGGACATTGATAGCAGCTCCGAGTGGCGCCCCAGGGATAAGCCCCTGGCCGAATCATAAGTACTCGAAGACGCACACAAATATGCAGCTCCTTTACTTCATGATTTTAACATGTTGAATTATGCGTTGCAGTCTGGCTCGTTCCGACCTCCAGCGATCCTCACCTTCGGGAAATTCGCTGGATCCGAAGGTGATGGACAACGGGTCCCTTCCGACGGCCTCCTTTCCCAAGACTACGGAGGACGCTGGAGTGCTGTCCCGAAGGACCCTCCCGGCTCAGGGGGAGGCATAGGAGGCCGTCACGGTGGCGCCAGAGGACAATACCTTGGCCGCCGGACACACAGGGGAGCAGATCCCCATGGGGACTGGTGATGGAGGCCATATCCAATTTGGCCCCCAGCCGAATACGATCCCGGAGACCTATACGGCTCCGAAATCCGACAAGCAGCCTCCTTCGAAAGAAGAGGTGCACCAATTCCACCGGTGACCTCTGTCCATCCAGAGGCACCGGATACTCTACTTGAAGTGCTGCAAAGTGCTTCCATTGTTGAGGAACACCATATCCTTATGGGTATGGTGATTGAGAGGATTCTAACAGGCTTTGAGGTAAGCGACGCAATTGTATAGAAAGAATGTCATAGTATAGATAGTAGCTCCTGAGACTCTGTCCGGTGCTCGGAAAGAAAAGCCGGACAGAGGATCAAGTAATTTTCGCACGAGACTAACCAAATATGTTTTATGGGAATAAGTGAAGGAAATATGCCCTAGAGGCAATAATAATGTTATTATTTTATTTCCTTATATCATGATAAATGTTTATTATTCATGCTAGAATTGTATTATCCGGAAACATAATACTTGTGTGAATACATAGACAAACTAAACGTCACTAGTATGCCTCTACTTGACTAGCTCATTAATCAAAGATGGTTATGTTTCCTAACCATAGACATGTGTTGTCATTTGATTAACAGGATCACATTATTAGGAGAATAATGTGATTGACATGACCCATTCCATTAGCTTAGCACCCGATCGTTTAGTATGTTGCTAATGCTTTCTTCATGACTTATACATGTTCCTATGACTATGAGATTATGCAACTCCCGTTTGCCGGAGGAACACTTTGTGTGCTACCAAACGTCACAACGTAACTGGGTGATTATAAAGGTGCTCTACAGGTGTCTCCAAAGGTACATGTTGGGTTGGCGTATTTCGAGATTAGGATTTGTCACTCCGATTGTCGGAGAGGTATCTCTAGGCCCTCTCGGTAATGCACATCACCTAAGCCTTGCAAGCAATGCAACTAATGAGTTAGTTGCGAGATGATGTATTACGGAATGAGTAAAGAGACTTGCCGGCAACGAGATTGAACTAGGTATTAAGATACCGACGATCGAATCTCGGGCAAGTAACATACCGATGACAAAGGGAACAACGTATGTTGTTATGCGGTCTGACCGATAAAAGATCTTCATAGAATATGTGGGAGCCAATATGAGCATCTAGGTTCCGCTATTGGTTATTGACCGGAGGCGTGTCTCGGTCATGTCTACATTCTTCTCGAACCCGTAGGGTCCGCACGCTTACGGTTTCGATGACAGTTATATTATGAGTTTATTAGTTTTGATGTACCGAAATTAGTTCGGAGTCCCGGATATGATCACGGACATGACGAGGAGTCTCTAAATGGTCGAGACATAAAGATTGATATATTGGACGACTATATTCGGACACCGGAAGTGTTCCGGGGAAGTTTCGGATAAAACCGGAGTACCGGGGGGTTACCGGAACCCCCCCGGGGGTTAACGGGCCTCATGTGCCTAAAGTGGAGAAGAGGAGGGGCAGCCAGGGCAGGCCGCGCCCCCTCCCCCTCTAGTCCGAATTGGATAAGGAGGGAGGGGCGGCGCCCCTGTCGGTGTCAAAACCGGCGGATCTCGGGTAGGGGGTCCCGAACTGTGCGTCTAGGCCGGATGGTAACAGGAGGCAGGGGACACGAAGTTTTACCCAGGTTCGGGCCCTCTCGATGGAGGTAAAACCCTACGTCCTGCTTGATTAATATTGATGGTATGGGTATTACAAGAGTTGATCTACCACGAGATCAGAGAGGCTAAACCCTAGAAGCTAGCCTATGGTATGATTGTTGATGTGTATGTCGTCCTACGGACTAAAACCCTCCGGTTTATATAGACACCGGATAGGGTTAGGGTTACATAGAGTCGTTTACAATGGTAGGAGATCTGAACATCCGTATCGCCAAGCTTGCCTTCCACGCCAAGGAAAGTCCCTTCCGGACACGGGACAAAGTCTTCAATCTTGTATCTTCATAATCCAGGAGTCCGGCTTGAAGGTATAGTTCGGCTATCCGAACACCCCCTAATCCAGGACTCCCTCAGTAGCCCCTGAACCAGGCTTCAATGACGACGAGTCCGGCGTGCAAATTGTCTTCGGCATTGCAAGGCGGGTTCCTCCTCCAAATACTTCATAGAAGATCTTGAACACAAAGATAGTGTCCGGCTCTGCAAAATAAGTTTCCACATATTGCCATAGAGAGAATAATAATATTAACACAAATCTAATCTGCTGACGTATTTTGTGGTGCAACACGCCACGACTAAGCCTTTATCCCAATCGTTTCATTATCCCACCTTAGCGCGTTATGCGAGGCGGTTTCCTTGGCACGTCTTGTCAAAGCAGAGATCGTGTCCCCTCATTTCGGGATTCTCATCAATACGGGTGTGGGTAACCCAACCGCGCCTTTGATTACGATGCTTGGAGATAAGCAAGTTTTACCAGGCTGGTGGGGACACATAATCGCGTCCACCCATATAAGGGGATAAGGATCCACCTTTTTACCCACGCCTTCTTCCTCCTCTGCCTATCCATTCTTGCGCACTCGAGCTCCAGCGCCCAAGTCCGCACTACCACCTCAACCCTCTCCAGTCATGTCCGGAGCGGGAGGCAAGTGGATGGTCTCCTCCGTCATGGAGGGACACATCAAAAAGTTGAGAAAGGCCGGATATCTGGCCAGCGACATCGCGCACTGACTCCCTGAGAAGGGGCAGATCATCCCCACTCCTAGGCCCCATGAGAGGGTGGTATTTATCCCCCATTTCCTCCGTGGACTGGGCTTCCCTCTGCATCCATTTGTCCGGGGGCTCATGTTCTACTACGGCCTGGATTTCCACGATCTGGCCCCGAACTTCATCCTCAACATCTCGGCGTTTATCGTCGTGTGCGAGGCTTTCCTCCGCATCTGCCCTCATTTCGGCTTATGGCTAAAGACCTTCAATGTCAAGCCGAAGGTGGTGCGTGGCAGCCAGGCGGAGTGCGGCGGTGCCATGGTTGGCAAGATGGCCAATGTCCTGTGGCTCGAGGGCCCCTTTGTGGAGACCCTGAAGGGGTGGCAATCGGGATGGTTTTACATCACCGAGCCGTGTGACCCCGAATGGGTCGCAGCCCCCGAGTTTCGGTCCGGACCCCCTACGCGGCTCACCTCCTGGAAGGAGACTGGCCTGTCGTGGGGTAAAAAAGGAGAGCTGACCGGACTCCAAACATGCATCCAAACCCTGGTGGACAAGAAGCTCAAGCTTGTCAACGTAGTCCAGGTTATGCTCGTCCGCCTGATCCTCCCGTGTCAACGACGGGCCTTCAACCTGTGGGAGTTCGAACCGGCGCGGCACCAAACTCTGAGTAGGCTCTTCGACACGACGTACGAAGATGCCTGGAGGGTGCTTTTCAAGGGCGCCGAGGCTCCCGCATCCGCCGCCGAGGATCACGGATTCAGTACTCAGCATCACGCTCATGCGGTAAGCCGTTTTTGTCCTTTTACAGGGTATCAGTTTTTCATGGTTTGACTCTATGCGGGATCTGAGTTCCCTTATCTTTGATAGGATTGGGTGGCGACGTCCGGAAAGATCAACTGTCCGGCTCCTCTGCCTGAAGGCCCAGCGGACGCTTGCTTGGCGAAGCTGCTGGTTCCGGCGCCCTATGTGGTGTGGGAGAAGAAGGCCATGAAAAGGGCCACGGGGACTCAAAAGAGTGCCCGGCGTCAGGAGGTGTCGGATTCGTCATCCGACGGTCCCGAAGCGCCTTCCTCTCGTGAAGACGAGGAGGAAGAAGAAGAGACCTCTCCCCCTCCAGCGGGAGGAGAAAAGAAAAGGAAGGCCGCCCTCCCCGAGGAGGCCGGAGGGTCCAAGAAGGGGAAAACCCTTCCTGGACTGCTCCACCGACGCCGCCGACGACGAAGAGGAGTGGCAGCCCAGGGCCAAGCCCCTGGAGAAATCGTAAGTGTCTGGATACCGGGGTAATTCATAGTATTCATTTTTCGCATAGCTTTTCCTTATGTCGAATATGTTTGTGCAGCCCACCCAAAGACCGGCTTGACGCATCGTCGAGCGGCTCGCTGGACCCGTCGGAGGTGAACTCGCTTCCGACGGCTTCGTCCCCCCGCCCTACGGACGACACCGAAGTGTTGTCCCAACAGGTTCCAAGCCGGGAGGAGGTGGTCCTGGGGGCGCCGCAAGGTGACCTCCCAGACTCCAGGAGTAAAGGGGATGAAACCCCCCAGGGCTCCGAGTCCGGCTTAAGGCCGGACACAGCTCCGGAATCTTCAAGGGTTCCAGAGTCCGGCGGGCGACCTCCTTCCAAGAGGAACAAGCCTACCGTGCCGGTGACCTCCCCCCAACCGGAGGTGCCGGACAATATGTTGGAGGCGCTCCAAGGTGCCTCCATTGACGAGGGGCACCGCACTATTATGAGTGCGGTGATCCAGAAGGTTCAGTCCGCCAAAAGCGGACTGACTAAAGCTTGTACAAGCCTTTTAACAGGCTTTGAGGTAAGTAAAGAATGTTCAAATAATGTTACCGCATAGACAGTAGCCCCTGATGCTCTGTTGGGCGTTCGGGAAGAAAAGCCGAATAGAGGATCAAAGAATTCGTAGTAGTCTAACAAAAGGAGTCAATATGCGTATGCAGACTTCTCTGCTAGCGTCCGCCGCACTGACTGCAGAAGTGGACGTGCTGAAGCAGAGTCTCGAGAAGGCCGAGCAAGAGCTCGGGTGTGCCAAGAAGCAGCTCGAGGAGAAGGAAGGTAAGAAATACCCTGTTTGAATATGTATATAAAAAAGGTGCAATTGCAAAAAATGACAGGATTGACATGGCTATTGCAGGGGCCACGTCTGAGGTGGCGACCCTTAAGCAAGCACTGCTCGAGGCCGAGAAGAGTGCGGCCGTGGAGCGCACCGAGCAGGAGAGGTATGAGGCTGAGGTTGGCAAGGTGCGGGAAGAGCTCCAAGTTCTCATGAAGAAACATGAGAGTTTGGAGCTTGACTCGAAGACGCGAGCGTCCGAGCTCGCGGCAGCTATAGAAAATGCCAAGTCTGCCAAGGCCGAGTCCCAGAAGACCCTCCAGGAGTTGGATGAGGTGAAGAAGATTGCGGCGGTTAAGGCATTCTTTATGCAAAGCAAACACATAAACGTGAGTTACCTGTTACTTACCCGAATCCGGAGCTCTCCAGGAGCGTTTGCAGATCTTCCCCGGAGTGTATCTGATGCCGCCGCATTCTATCGAGCCGAGGAGGGCAGCTCGACGGAGAAGGTGTTCTGGTCTCAGTACGCTAAGGCTGGACACCCCGTGCCCCTGAGCGACCAGCTGAAGCAACTGGTCGAGCTCCACAAGGCGGCCGAACAGGCCATGAAAGGCCTCCTAGTTCGGCTGTGGCCTAGAGAGGCTCCGCCTGGGAGCTATTTCGGGCTGGTGCGGCGGCTGGTGGAGGCTTTTCCGAGGCTTGAAGACATCAAGCGCTCCGTCTGCATTGAAGGTGCCCGTAGGGCCCTTGCCCGTGCTAAGGTGCACTGGGGCAAGCTGGATGCGGAGAAGCTTGTGAAGGACGGGCCACCTCCGGGAAAGAGCATCGCAAGCCCGAGAATTATTATAAGGATGTTCTGAAGGGTGCCCGTCTTGTTGCGGATGAATGTACCAAGGATGTATTTTTTGAGTAAAACCCGCTCGTGTTATCCTGTGCGCTGAAAACTTGTTCATATGCGCTAAGCAATGCTGCTTGAATTTAAAATATTACCTTCTGTGCGGCTGTTTATCAATACTGAGAGATGGCGAGTCGTCGGCTTCTGCCCCCATGCCGCTAGTGCTGGGGTGTTTGGGGATAGACCTAGGCGCTCTTTTTGCCATATTTGGGTCCTTCGAGGGAGGCGCTCAGCCCAACGAACGAGGCAATCAGACTATAATGCATGAACACTCTCACTTAGCCATAGAATTCTATAATTTTAAATTTCGGCGAAGCCCCTAGTATTCGGAAGACCGATTTCGGGGCGCTATCCATGCCTTGGCCGGACAGAGCCGGCTCCTCGCCCGAAGCGGCATAAGTCTTTAGGGACTCGAAAAAACCTCTCGAACAACGACCAGCTCTCGCTTCATCATGACAGTCAGTTTTAGCTTTCTCCACTGAGGTGCTCGGCCCAGCTCAACTGGGGCACAATCGCAATGGTTCTCCTATTGCTACCTTAGCCGATATAGCGGAACGTAAGGCACCAAAACATAGGAGCCGGGCAAACCCAACTATTGACCCAAGACATGATTCGGAGCCGATGCATATCATGCTATAAGTTCGGGGTGCCGCACTTGTTAAAGTGTTCGGACTTCTCACACCATGTTGAGGGGTATTGAAGCCCCTGGCGTGTTTTGGCCGTACCAAAGTGTACGGGTGCCACATGTCATTAAGGAACATATATATATATATATATATTAAAAAAAGGTTAATGCAAAAAATGGACAAAAGCTACGCATTGTTCACTAAAATAGCTGCGATCAAAGCAGAACGATACAAGTGATGCGATAAATGAAAAGTTGGACTATTTAACATGTCTGCTTCAGGGGCAAGCTGCGGGATAGTATGCGAAACAGGTATACTGCTCGTGATAGAGACCACCTGGGATTTCCGTAATGCGGCATGGCTTGTATGCTTCCCTAGTCCTTGCGTCGTTTGTGCGGCAATTGAACTGCCGAACGAGCCTTCCGAAGAGTAGAGCCCTGGTAGTAAGAGAAAAGTATAAAAAAGGTCGGCAGCCCCTGGTGCGGTTTAAGCCATGTTTTGGGCGTGCCGTGATGGTGCCCCTCCCCCTATGCCCATGGTATTTCTAGGGCGTAGTTATGCACGCGAAGTACGGGCGTCGCCTTTTTGCGTGGGTTGGGGTTGGGGCCGCATTGCTACGCCTGCTGGGAACGTGCCAGGCGGTCTTGTTGTAGGTTACTCCGGGTGCTCTTGACTGTGTCCGAACGTTTAATGGCCGGACTAGAGAACTGCCTGGAGAGGCTGCTTTGTACTTCCGCTGCAAGGGCTGCCGTGTGCTCCTCCGTTCGGAGGGAGCGTTCGGTGTTTCCATTGACCGTAATTACTCCTCGAGGGCCTAGCATCTTGAGCTTAAGGTATGCGTAGTGCGGGACCGCATTGAACTTGGCAAATGCGGTTCGCCCGAGCAGTGCATGGTAGCCACTGCGGAACGGGACTATGTCGAAGATTAACTCCTCACTTCGGAAATTATCCGGAGATCCGAAGACCACTTCAAGTGTGACTGAGCCTGTGCAGCTGGCCTCTACACCTGGTATTACGCCTTTAAAGGTCGTTTTGGTGGGCTTAATCCTCGAGGGATCTATGCCCATTTTCCGCACTGTATCCTGGTAAAGCAGGTTCAGGCTACTGCCGCCATCCATAAGGACTCTAGTGAGATGAAATCCGTCAATAATTGGGTCGAGAACCAATGCGGCGAATCCGCCATGACGGATGCTAGTGGGATGACCGCTTCGATCAAAGGTGATCGGGCAGGAGGACCATGGGTTGAACTTTGGGGCGACTGGCTCTACCGCATATACGTCCCTTAACGCGCGCTTCCGCTCCCTTTTGGGGATGTGGGTGGCGTATATCATGTTCACCGTCCGCACTTGTGGGGGAAAACCCTTCTGTCCATTGTTGTTCGGCGGCCGGGGCTCCTCATCGTCATCGCTATGCAACCCCTTGTCTTCATTGTCAACGCTTAATCTGCCTGCCTGCTTGAACACCTAGCAATCCCTATTGGTGTGATTGGCTGGCTTTTCGGGGGTGCCGTGTATTTGGCACAAGCGGTCGAGTATTCGGTCGAAGCTGGACGGGCCCCTAGGATTCCTTTTGAATGATTTTTTCCGCTGACCGGATTTAGAGCCTCTGAATCCGGCATTAACTGCCGTATCCTTAGCATTGTCACCGTTGATGCGGTGCTTCTGTTGGTTGCGACGTGACCTGCCACTAACGTCCCTGATGTCCGAACTACCAGGGTTCTTGGTCATATTGTTGCTACGAGCAAGCCAGCTGTCCTCTCCCGCGAAAAAGCGGGTCATGAGTGCCGTTAGTGCTGCCATAGATTTCGGCTTCTCCTGTCCTAGGTGCCGGGCAAGCCACTCGTCATGGATATTATGCTTGAAGGCTGCTAAGGCCTCTGCGTCCGGACAGTCGAGTATTTGATTTTTCTTTGTTAGGAATCGTGTCCAGAATTGCCTGGCCGATTCGTCTGGCTGCTGAATTACGTGGCTTAGGTCGTCAGCGTCTGGGGGTCGCACATAGGTGCCCTGGAAATTGTCGAGGAATGCGGCTTCCAGGTCCTCCCAACAGCTGATTGACCCTGTTGGCAAGCTGTTAAGCCACTGCCGGGCTGGTCCTTTAAGCTTGAGTGGGAGGTATTTGATGGCGTGGAAATCATCGCCGCGGGCCATATGGATATGAATGAGATAATCCTCGATCCATACCACGGGATCTATTGAGCCGTCATATGATTCGATGTTTACGGGTTTGAAACCCTCGGGTATTTGATGATCCATTATTTCGTCTGTGAAGCACAATGGGTGTGCGGCGCCTCTGTACTGGGCGATATCATGACATAGCTCCAATGAGCTTTGTCTACTGTGTTCGGCCCTGCCGAATTTGTGGCCGGCGTGACGATTATCGTCTCGAGCCGTGGGGCGCCTACGCGATCCGTAGATCGATCTTGTTTGCCTTGCCTTGTCCTCCAACATGTCTCGTAAGTCCCGCGCATATTCCCGTGCCTTGGTACGGGGTGCGGCTTGGGTGGAGGGCCATGAGGCCTCTCTGTCACGGCCACGAGGTGGCTTGTCGGCCGCGTCGAGTGCTTCCTCCTCTAATCGGGGTAGCAACCTGCGCTTCGGGTAGCACTTGGAGGGGCGTTCGGGTTTATGCTCTTCGGCCGCGAGGACTTCAGTCCATCTATCGACTAGCCGATCTTGATTAGCTTTAAGCTGCTGCTGTTTTTTCTTGAGGCTTCTTGCCATGGCCATAAGCCTGCGTTGAAAACGCTCTTGTTCGACGGGATCCTCCGGCACAGCGAATTCGTCGTCGTCGAGGCTTGCCTCGTCTTCGGAGGGAGGCATACAATTATCGTTCTCGACCTCTCTGTCGGCCGCTCTCTCATGAGGGCTGGTTTCTCCATCCTCCCGTGCTAAATCTTGCTCGGGGGGATGTTCTTCGGCGCTTTCCGGGGTATTATTATCTCCCGTGCTGGAATCGCCGTTTTTGTGTTGGCGGGATTTTGAGCGGCGCCGCCGACGCCGACGCTTTTGCTGTTTCTTGGAGGGGTCATCCTCCGCTGTTCCATCGCCCTCTCCCTCTTTTGGGGTGTCCACCATGTATATGTCATATGACGAGGTGGCTTTCCAGGGCCTAGTAGGCGCTGGTTCTTCATCATCTCCTTCGTCGGCGTCCATACCGTCGATGTCTTCGAAGTCGAAGTCGAGCATGTCGGTTAAGTTGTCGACAGTGGCTACAAAGTGGGTGGTGGGTGGGTTTTGAATTTCTTCATCGTCCGTGCCCCAACCTCGCTGACCGTAGTCCGGCCAGGGCTCTCCCGACAAAGAGAGAGACTTCAGTGATTTCAGGATATCGCCGAAAGGCGAGTGCTGAAACACGTCCGCGGCCGTGAACTCCATGATCGGCGCCCAATCGGATTCGCTCGGCAGGGGCATGGAGGGTTCGGAGTCCGGAGAAGAATCCGGCTCCATGGAGTCACGAGTCTTGCAGAGTACGGGGCTGGTGTTCGGCTCAACCGCCGTTGGGATCACAGCCCCCGAGGCGGCGTCCAACCGCCCATCCTCGATTGGCGCGGTTGGCTCTAAACCAGGGGCCGGAGCCGATGCAGGTGCGGCCTCCAGGGCACTGTTCGGCGGCAGAGCTAGATCATGCTCGTCCTGACAGTGCGGCGCGCTCGGCAGTGGTTCAAATCCGTCGAAAATCAAGTCCCCGCGGATGTCGGCCGTGTAGTTTAAACTTCCGAATCTGACCTGACGGCTAGGGGCGTAGCTTTCGATCTGCTCTAGATGGCCAAGTGAATCGGCCCGCAGTGCAAAGCCGCCAAAGATGAAGATCTGTCCGGGGAGGAAGGTCTCACCCTGGACCGCATCGCCATTGATGATCGTAGGAGCCATCGGGCCTGACGGCGACGGCACAGAGGAACTCTCAATGAAAGCACCAATGTCGGTGTCAAAACCGGCGGATCTCGGGTAGGGGGTCCCGAACTATGCGTCTAGGCCGGATGGTAACAGGAGGCAGGGGACACGAAGTTTTACCCAGGTTCGGGCCCTCTCGATGGAGGTAAAACCCTACGTCCTTCTTGATTAATATTGATGGTATGGGTATTACAAGAGTTGATCTACCACGAGATCAGAGAGGCTAAACCCTAGAAGCTAGCCTATGGTATGATTGTTGATGTGTATGTCGTCCTACGGACTAAAACCCTCCGGTTTATATAGACACCGGATAGGGTTAGGGTTACATAGAGTCGGTTACAATGGTAGGAGATCTGAACATCCGTATCGCCAAGCTTGCCTTCCACGCCAAGGAAAGTCCCTTCTGGACATGGGACAAAGTCTTCAATCTTGTATCTTCATAATCCAGGAGTCCGGCTTGAAGGTATAGTTCGGCTATCCGAACACCCCCTAATCCAGGACTCCCTCAGCCCCCCTTTCCTTCCTCTCCTCTCTCCCTTCCTTCCCCCTCTCCTACTTGGACAAGGAAAAGGAGGGAGTCCTACTCCCGGTAGGAGTAGGACTCCTCCCTGGCGCGCCTCCTCCTGGCCGGCCGCCCCTCCCCCTTGCTCCTTTATATACGGGGGCAGGGGGGCACCTCTAGACACAACAATTGATCCTTGAGATCTCTTAGCCGTGTGCGGTGCCCCCCTCCACCATAATCCTCGATAATATTGTAGCGGTGCTTAGGCGAAGCCCTGCGATGGTAGAACATCAAGATCGTCACCACGCCGTCGTGCTGACGGAACTCTTCCCTGACACTTTGCTGGATCGGAGTCCGGGGATTGTCATCGAGCTGAACGTGTGCTAGAACTCGGAGGTGCCGTAGTTTCGGTGCTTGATCGGTCGGGCCGTGAAGACGTACGACTACATCAACCGCATTGTTATAACGCTTCCGCTTTCAGTCTACGAGGGTACGTGGACAACACTCTCCCCTCTCGTTGCTATGCATCACCATGATCTTGCGTGTGCGTAGGAATTTTTTTGAAATTACTACGTTCCCCAACAATAAGCAGGTGTCGTTGCTGGCTGCGACCTCTCATGTTGCTGAGGTCTCCGGACTAAAGCAGAGTCTGGAGCGGGCCGAGGAAGAGCTTGACCGTGCAAAAAAGCAACTAGAAGACAAGCAATATGCAATGACCTTTGGTAGATCCAGAAAGGGTGAATGATTTGTGCTGACCATAGTGCCATCATATTTTTAGGAGCGGTGACCGAGGTGGAGGCCCTCAAGAAGGTGCTGGCCGTGGCCAAAAAGAAAGCGGCAGAGGAGCAAGCCGCCCGTGAAAAACACGAGGCCAGAGTTGATGAGGTCTGGCAGGAGCTCCAGGACGCCGTGAAGAAGTGCGAATCCTTGGAGCGCAATATTGCGGATCAAGAGGCCGAACTCGCCAAGGCTCGCCAAAGCACACACGATGCCCGGATTAAAGCCCAGGGCGCCCTCCAGGAAATCCAGGAGGCCAGAAAAATCGCGGCAGGTAAGGCCTTTATTATGTAGAGCAAGTATGTGAAGAAAAGTTCCTCTTACTGACCCAGATTTGGAGTTCTACAAGGGCGTTTGCGGATTTGCCGCGTAGTGCTTCTGATGCTATGGAGTTCTTCTGAGCCGAAGAGGGGAGCTCGACGGAGAAGCTGTTCTGGTTGCAATACCTTGCGCCAGAACATCCGACGCCCTTTAGCGATCAGCTAAAACAGCTGGTCGAACTGCATAGGGGGCTGAACTAGCCATGAAGGATTTAATAATCCGGCTGTGGCCTGCCGAAGTCATACCCAACAGCTACTTCGGGCTCGTGAAGCGGTTGGTCAATGCCTGCCCCCGGCTTGACGTCATCAAGCGGCCGGTCTGCATCGAAGGTGCGCGTATGGCCTTCGCCCGTGTCAAGATACAATGGGAGAAGATGGACGCCGTCAAGCTCGCGACCGAGGGACCGCCCGCTAGCAAGGAGCACCGCACGCCGGAGCGGTATTTTGATGATGTCCTCAAGGGATCCCGCATTGTAGAGGGCTAATGTTCAAAATACATTATCTTTGAATGAGTACCTTCATGTTATCCCGCCCTGTATGATGAAAACAAGACTGATATGTAATATAATGCTTGCTGTTTATTTTGGAATTTTACCTCCTGTGCGGCCGTTTTATTAAATCTGAGAGTTGGACAGTCGTTGGCTTCAGCCCCCACGTAGGTAGTACGGGGGTGTTCGGGTTGAAACCTAAACACTCTTGATCCAAAATTTTGGTCCTTAAAGGAGGTGTTTAGCGCAGCGAACCAGGCAATCGAACTATGTGGCTTTATCACCCTCACTTAGCCATAGGAGTTTGACAATAGAAATGTAGGCGCAACCCCTAGTATTCGTTAGTCCGGACTAGGGTGCTATAGACACCTGATCGGGTGAAGGCCGATCCGTCGCATAATGCGGAAAAAATCGCAAGAGATTTTAACCTCTGAAGAGCTAACCAGCTCACGCCGCATCATGACAGTCAGTTTTCGGCTTTCTCTACTGAGGTGCTCATCCGGATAAACCATGACACAATCGCAGTAGTTCTTCGAAGAGCTAACCAGCTCACGCTGCATCATGACAGTCACTTTTCGGCTTTCTCTAGCCGATAGAGCGGAACGTAAGGTAGTAAGCACAGGAGCTGGGCAACCTAACTGTTGACCAAAGACATGATTCGGAGCCGATGCATATAATGCTAAATTCGGGGGACGAACTATACTGTAAAAGTGTTTAGACTTGTTGCCATAGTATGGGGCGCAATAAAGCCCCTGGCGAATTACGGCGTACCAAAGTGTACGGATGCAATCGATAAGAATAGTCAAATAAAATGAAGTAAAAAGCCAGTGCCATATGAGTTGGGCCGCAAACTATGTTCATTATGATTTTGATTAATACGTCAAAGCGTGTTTGTACAAATAGTGCGATAAGCAACAGGGCCATTTAACATGCCAAGACCAAGGGGGAGCTGCGTATGGGTCCTGAAAACAGGTAGAATGATCGCCAAGAAGAACATCTAGAGATTCCCCACGCGTCTGTGCTACTTTCCGCCTTGGTATATTCGAAGCATCGCCACCCATGGTCCCGGCGGGATGCCACCCTACCATCCTCAGAGCGGCGCGCCAGGCCAGGTGACGTGGAGCGCGGGGCTCTTCAGCGAGGTTCCCGGGGCAACGGCTCCGGAGGCCTATGTGCCCCGCATGATGGACGAGGAGTACACGCCGAAAGATGACCCCGGCTCGTTCCTCGAGCGGGGTTGGGAAGAGGAGACGCTGGAAGTTGAGGCCTTCCAGGAGCCACCCAAGAGCCTCGCCGACCACACCGGCGACAACAGCTACAGGGTACCACTAATCTCTCAGGAGCAGGCTTACGCTAACCATGGTCGCAAGTGAATCAGGTCACAGTGGTGGACGACGGCCCCAGCACGACAGCCCCCCTTCCACCAGGGGAAGCGCACTAGGGCTGCATGGGAGGAGCCGGGAGCAAGGCCCCTCCCTGCATCGCATGGAGCAAGGCATCGTCAGGAGGTAGGTCCTCTGCCGGGGAGGCACTGGCGAGCCTTCCCCCCGGCAGAGGGCCCGTGGTCGCCGAGGGCACCGTTAGCGTCCCCTTTGCCCCTTGGCATCGTCCTGGTTTCCAAACGCCCCAACGGTGGTCGAGGGTGGGGTAAGGCAGGGCCCTCGCCTGGCGATATGAAGCAAGGCTCACGCCTGTGAAGGTCTCTGCTCGTGACACTCACGTGATAATGAGTGGGGCTATACATGCCCCGGAGTCTTCGGAGTGCCGCCCTCGGGCCTCGGGGGCTCCCGCCCACATCCTAGTGGAAGCACCATGCTCCGCGCTGGCCGTCGACACTGCCCCCCAATGACTATGCTCACGGCCAGTGAAAGCACTTAGCTCCGCGCTGGTGGGAAGACAAGAAGACTAGCTAGGTGCTGGACTAGGCCATTTTCTTTTGACCTCTTTTCTGTAGCTTAGACTTGTAGCTTTTGATCTTGAATTTGAAGTTGCATTTCCGTTGGCAATCATGGGGGGCATCCTTTCTCGTTCGTGTTGATTTCGTGAGTTTCTGGATTCGTGTTTTGTTTCAGATTCGCGTCCGCTATCTCCCCCCCTTCCGAGCACCTCGGGAGCGGGGCTAGCAGCGGCATACACACACTACGTGCGCGCCTCATCATTACTGGCGCTCGCTTCTCGCAAGGCCCTCTCGGGTGGACCGACGGACCCCTCAGGAAACCAAAACCTCGCAAGCTCGTAAGGGGTTCTCATCAGAAGGAACACACATCCGTAGCTGCCAAACTAGTTTGAAGCTCGACTGAACCAAACTTTTGCATGCAGGTTCAAAATAAGGAGCGCGGGCTCAGTCGGACGTATCGCTCGCCTCATCCCTCGAATCGCTTCCGGACAGGCTGCTGGCGCCGTCGCCATCGCGGTCTTCACCGCCATCAACCACGTCGCCCTCGTCCGCTGCGACCACCACCGCGTCGTCATCAAAAGCAAAGGCCCTAACT
The DNA here is from genome assembly GCF_003073215.2 of Triticum urartu. NCBI lineage: Eukaryota > Viridiplantae > Streptophyta > Magnoliopsida > Poales > Poaceae > Triticum > Triticum urartu. The sequence goes on from NC_053025.1 coordinate 21,234,745, forward strand.
AGGGCATCCACATTGTCGTCCACCCAGCGCGCTAGGTTGTCCCGGATGACCTCAGGCACCGGGGCAATGGCGACTTCAAAATTAAAGTCAAGATTGGTTTTTAGGAGATGGCTGAAGACGCGGGAGAATGCGCGCCCGAGGAGGCCCCGGCTCTTTTCATCCACAAGCTCGCGAGCCCTCTCAGCTCGGTTCTCCAGGCGCGTCATGATGTCGGTGAAGAAGCGAAGATGGCCGGCGTAGTCCTCGGTGTGTGGGTGGGGAGCGTTGTCGGTGTCAAAACCGGCGGATCTCGGGTAGGGGGTCTCGAACTGTGCGTCTAGGCTGGATGGTAACAGGAGGCAGGGGACACAATGTTTTACCCAGGTTCGGGCCCTCTTGATGCAGGTAAAACCCTACGTCCTGCTTGATTAATATTGATGATATGGGTAGTACAAGAGTAGATCTACCACGAGATCAGAGATGCTAAACCCTATAAGCTAGCCTATGGTATGATTGTATGTATATGATCTATCGACTAGCCTGGCCTCGGTTTATATAATGCACCAGAGGCCTAGGATAACAAGAGTCCTAGCCGAATACGCCGGTGGGGAGGAGTCCTTGTCTTGATCACCAAGTCTTGTGGAATCTTCCTTGTATGTGACAGCTGTTCGAACTGGCCCATGAGTATACGGCCATGGGGGTCCTCGGCCCAATCTAACAGATCGAGAGACGACGTGGTGAGTACCCCCTAGTCTAGGACACCGTCAAGCGTGCTCATCGCAGATGGTACCAAGCGCCTGATTGGCCTTCGTCCTGAGGTCCCGAAGCATGGGAATATGCTCGCGCAGTAGCGTCTACTGGCTAAGCACCTCCTCCCTGCTCTATTGCACAAAGGACTCGGCGCTGGCAACCCGCTGCTGAAGAGAGAGCAACTTGGCACGGGCGGAGGCCAGCTCAGACTGCACTGAGATCAGGGCGGCTGCGGCGGCTTTCTCGCGCTGTTCCGCCTCAGCCAGCCCTGACCTGAGGGTAGCGGTCCTACCCACAACTTTGGCTTCCACGAGCTTCAGCTTCAGGTCATACCTGCCAGCAAGATCCGCGCGACCCTCGACCACCCTGCGGTCGACCTCCTCCTGGGCCCTGGCCTCACACGCGCCAATAGCATGCTCTGTTGGGCGACTTGGTGCTCCCTCGTCTCCAACCGCTCAAGCTCGAGGCTGCGCTCCGTGGCCTCCAGCAATAGCGCTTCCTCGCGCCTCGAGATCTCCTCATCGTCGGACGGTGCACCCTTCATCGACGCCAAGGCAACTCTGCGCGCCTCCACCTGCTGCTCCAGGAAGGCGTTCAAGGCCTGGAGCTCCTACCTGCGCTCCTCGACAGCCGCGCGGAGATTGTCCGCCTCCCTGGCCTCCTCCTAGGCCCGCGCGCTGGCCTCCCGCGAGGTTGCCAGGGATGCCTCGGCCTTCGCATTGGCGTGCTCATGCTGGAGGCGCCCAAGGTTGATAGCCACCTTCAGTTGATGCCACTCCTCCACCAGCCGGATACCCTCGGCTTCAAGGCGAGCGTCAACATCCGCGAGTTCTCTGCCGAGTCGGCTCAGCGTGCCCATTGCCTCTTGAAAGAGCTCGTGGCGGACGACACCCCGCTCATGCGCAAACTTGAGCGCGCGACCAGGTCCATCCCCCACTGCAGGGGTTGCCGAAGGGATCCAAAGCGGCTCGCTCCCTCCCAGCAGGGGGCTGGAGGCCGGTGCTTCCCCAGTCGCCGTCTGGACCTCGGCGGGGCCCCGGATGGGTGAGGGCCCGTTGCTCAAAGAAGAAGCCAGGATCGAGGTTATCCAGCCGCCGTCCACGACCAGGGGTGGAGCTCTTGGCACACCCCCCGCACCCGGGACCGGGTCATGAAGGAAGGGCGGCATGAGCGCGGGATCAAGGCGCCAGGCCAGCACACCCATCTCTCCCGCCGACCTTGCGCCGGGCGCGGTGGGCTGGCGTGAGACACTCAGAGTCAGCGGAGGGTCCAAGGAAGGAGGAGGTTGCACTTCTGGAGATTTCGCCACCCTGGTGAAAGGGGGCATGAGAAACCACAGTCAGAACAGAAGATGGCACTTAAGAAATTACGAAGATAAGATACTCACTCGTCCATGGCAATATACTTCCTTTGCTTCAATGGCTGAAAGGTATCGCCGCTGCAGCTGGGAGACCCCTTCCTCTTGCGAAGGGCATCAAAGTCCAGCCGGAGCTGGCTGAAGCCCTGGACGTGGCCACCCGCGCTGGGCGCGGCTGGTGAGGTTCCTGAGGGGCGGCCTCGGGAGTGCTGGGCTGAGGGGAGCCCTCGGGCTCTGCCTCAGGGTGACCCGTCGGGGCTTCGGGGGCTTCAGCCTCAGGAGTAGTGGATCGTGTCGCCCCCTCAACCGTCACCTCAGGGTGAAGGTCATGAGCCCTGGGAGATGGCGCCTCGGGAGCCCCGAGCAGGGTCGGCACCGCAACAGTCGCATCTCCAGCCCTCAGCAGCGCTCGCCCCCCCCCGCGCCCACTCTCGGGGCAAGCTCGGCGCTGGCGGCAAGGAGGGGAAACACGCAGATAGGGTTCTCGCAAGGCCCTTTAAGGCCGACTGGACGTAGCCCCCACTCATCGAAAGGGGGCATCTGCCCCATGAACTCCACCCTGTTCGAGCAGCAGTACAAGAGACAACCCTCCTGCGACATGTCGGCTGGCGAATGGTTGCCCGTCAGGACCTCAGGCACCATTCGTCGCGCCTCAGGCGGAAGCCCATACACATGGAGCCTCATACGATCCTTGCTGCCGGACAAGGCTGATAATCCCCCAAGTGCAGGGAATCATCGTAGCAATTCCCAAAGGTGGAAGTGATAAGTATGGAGTGTCGAACCCACAAGGAGCTAAAGGTAAGATCAATATTCTCTCAAGTCCTATCTACGTACACCGAACATTTGCTTCCAACTAGAAACGAGAAATAAAACTACGTTCTGGGTATGAAGAAGATAACTTTGCATGGTATCGAAGAGCTAAAATATAAAAGTAGGTGTTGTTATCATAAAGTTAGAATATATTACTTAAGTATTATAAATAGCGAGTGTGGAATAATGATGGATCGGTGTGCGGAATTGTCTTAGGAAATTGTTAACAAGACCGATAGTCGTCATTGCAATTTCATATGAGCGAGAGGGATAGGCTAACATACTTTCTCTGCTTGGATCATATGCACTTATGATTCGAACTCTAGCAAGAATCCGCAACTACTAAAGATCATTAAGGTAAAACCCAACTGTTGGTGTCAAAACCGGCGGATCTCGGGTAGGGGGTCCCGAACTGTGCGTCTAGGATCGATGGTAACAGGAGGCAGGGGACACGATGTTTACCCAGGTTCGGGCCCTCTTGATGGAGTAATACCCTGCCTCAAGAGGGCCCGAACCTGGGTAAACATCGTGTCCCCTGCCTCCTGTTATCATCGATCCTAGACGCACAGTTCGGGACCCCCTACCCGAGATCCGCCGGTTTTGACACCGACACCAACCATAGCATTAAAGCATCAAGTCCCCTTTATCCCATACGCAACAACCCCCTTACTCGGATTTATGCTTCTGTCACTCAAGCAACCCACTATAAGTGAATCGTTAACGTATTGCAACACCCTACAACGGGAATCCCTCATGCTTGCGCGACACGGAGGGCACAATAGGACAACACCAAAATAAAATATACAACTCGTACCAATCTAGATCATCAATCAACCCAAAGACAAAGGATATCTACTCAAAACATCATAGGATGACAACACATCATTGGACCACAATATGTGGCATAAAGCACCATGTTCAAGTAGGGATTACAGCGGGGTGCGGGAGAGTGGACAACGTAAAAGAGATGAGGATGGTGATGATGATGGTGATGTTGATGAAGACGATCACCGCGGCGATGATTTCCCTCCCGATGGCACTCCAGTGCCACCGAGAGAGAGGAGGAGAGGTTCTTCCCCTTATGCTTCCTCCTCCATGGCCTCCCCACTGGATGGGGAGAGGTTCTCCCTCTGGTCCTTGGCCTTCATGGTGATGATGGCCCCTCCGGGATCCTCCTTCATAGACTCCGGTGATGATGGCCCCCTCCGGCAGGGTGCGAGAGAGGGCCTAGATTGATTTCTCATGGCTACAGAGGCTTGCGGCGGCGGAACTTCCGATCTAGGTTAGATTGTGGAGGTTTGGGTATTTATAGGAGAGGTTGGCGTCGAGAACAAGTCAGGGGGCCCCACGGGTAGTCCATGAGGCACATGGGCACGCCCCCACCCGCGTGGGGCCCACGGGACTCCCCTCTGGTAGATTTTTGTTCCAGTATTTTTTATATTTTCCAGAAAAATTCTCCATTGATTTTCATCGCCTTGCGAGAACTTTTATTTCTACACAAAAACAACACCACAGTAGTTCTGCTGAAAACAACCTCAGTCCGGGTTAGTTCTAATCAAATCATACCAAAATCATATAAAACTATTGTAAACATGGCATGAATACTTCATCAATTATAGATACGTTGGAGACGTATCAGCATCCCCAAGCTTAATTCCTGCTCGTCCTCGAGTAGGTAAATGATAAAAGAAATAATTTATGAAGTGTGAATGCTAGCAAGTGCTTAAGTTTGATCAATGATAGTTTCAATCACTTTTTATAGCATCATTATATATCATAACAATATATCAACTCATAAAACTTCTCATGATCAAGTAACAAGCTATTCACATGTTAAAATATAGATCATAAACTTTCTTGAAAACTAACAAACCGTGCTCTTAGTCATCAAACAATTGCAATTCATCTTATTTTCGGGAAGGTTCTATGTAAGAGCTTTGATTCAGCAAACTCCACATACTCAACTATCATTTAATATTTCATAATTGCTAACACTCATCTGATATTTATGGGTTCAAAGTTTTAATCAGACATAGAGAAAGATAGGGGCTTATAGTTTCGCCTCCCAACCTTTTACCTCAAGGGTAATGCCAACAATAATAATTTATTAAAACCTACATCCAAGTGAATATATATATATCCCTAATAATAAAGCACGGATTGAGTCTCCGGGTTCACCGTCACAATACGCTTTTTCTCGTGAATTTATGCTTTCAGTTTGAATTTACACATATACGCGAGGTGGTACTAATTCGATTCGGGGAACCACGTCGCAAAATTTTCGTAGTACGCGATATGTTCCCACTACTACCTGGGCCTTGCCCTGAGACCGTCTCACGTGGTTGAAGCATTGCTACTTGGGCCTCAGCCCGTCCGGCCATCCGCTGCGCAGTGGCCCAAAAATCTGCTAAAAATCTGCCAATCTCCACCGGACGAGGAACCAAGAGAGGGAGGCGACGAGAGGCAGCCGAGGCCACTATTGTGATGACATGCAGGGTCGGTTGGGCGTGTGACGGCGGCAGTTCGGTGGCCGATGCATAGTACTGCACGGAGAGTAGCTGACTCATCGGCTGGGTCCTGCTGCTACAGAGTCGGTCGGGCGTGTGACGGCGGTAGTTCGGAGCTCCATGAGGAGGCGCTGTTGCTGCGGTGGGGGGAGCTATTGCTTCCTGTTCAAGATAGAAAAGAGAGGGTGAGGGGAGAGATGAGACCATGGATAGAAGCTAAGAGAAGCACGGGGCTCAGGCTCCCATAGGCTGCACGAGAGGGGCGCCTGAGAGGGAGGCTGTGCTCGGGCGCGTGTGGGATTTCTTGAAGAGATTGTGAATTGACTTAATCCATCCGGATTACTGTAAACAGCTGGGCATCAGTCGCCTTGCATGGGCACACACACGTCCACTGCTCGGTCCTACGCATCGCCTATATTATCTTCCTTCAAACCTTATGTCTTCTGGTCCATTCGTTTCTTATCTACATCATCTCCATAGCACGCGTAGACAAAACAAGTTTACATTTGGCATGGACCAGGAGATTGATGGATACACACACGCGAGTACGCAGTGGACACACCTACACTTCTCACGTAATACACAATGGAGAGGAAGAACACAAAAACGCAGAGCTTTTCTGGCACACGCACTTGTGCCTTTTCTGTATTCCTTATCTCAAATAGAGAAACTGGTTACAAGCCTATTTAAAAGGAAATATGCAATGCTCGCATGGCCAAGCCACAATGGCTTGATCCGTTTCTCACTCTCCACTACCTGCATGCACCCACGTTCAGCTCTTGTACGGCTTCTCCTCAACGGCCACACGACCAGGCCAAACTTGATCCATGCATGTAGCTTGCCACCATTCAACTTGACTAATCCTAACAACTCGTGCATGCACTACTCCACTAATGACTTGCAATCTGGCCGCTGACTGCACTCTCTGTATCACTTAGTGCTGTCTCTCTTGCCGGTATGCCCCTCTGCCATTATCACGTGCATGCAACTAGCTAGAACTTAGTTAGCTACTAAAACAACATCATGCAATCCAAAATAAACATGATCTAATCATCTACTCTTGGCACTAATACCAAGATTAGTTACAATAATCACCTCCCTAATCTTGTTATTATTTATTTCTCTCTAAAAGCCCATGGTCGTCGATGTTGTTGGTGCAACACGGAGATGGCCGCCAATGCCATCTTGTCCCGCCGATTCCTGCCGTTGCCACTGGCCTCCACGAGAGATGCACCTCCTACGCCTTCACCACGAGCGTGCCGCCATTGCACACTCGCTGCCACATGTTCTCCACCGGTGCCGCAATTCGCCGGTGGCTCACCTCCATGTTGTCGCCGATAACGCACCTTGTCGACGACTCGGACATGGAACTCCTCGTGGCAACGGCCTCCGCTCCATGGCCATCGCCTCCTTGCCACCGGTGGCGCAACTTACCGGGCAGCATACCTTTCACCATCGCTCGTGACGCAGCTCGGAGATGAAGGAGACTCGGACCTCGACACACCATGCTCTCGTGCACCACCAACTCATGGCAGCCACGCCATGTCGAACCCCGACCACGCCATATGGGCGAGGTTGAGCCCCTCCGGTGACCCGACGAGTGTGGTGAAGTGCACAAAGTTCTCTCATCATGGCTCTGATACCAAGTGTTGGCATGGCCCAGGAGATCGATGGATACACACACGCGAGTACGCAGTGGACACACCTACACTTCTCATGTAATACACAATGGAGAGGAAGAACACAAACACGCAGAGCTTTTCTGGCACAAACACTTGTGCCTTTTCTGTATTCCTTATCTCAAATAGCAAAACTGGTTACAAGCCTATTTAAAGAGAAATATGCAATGCTTGCATGGCCAAGCCACAACGGCTTGATCCGTTTCTCACTCTCCACTACCTGCATGCACCCACGTTCAGCTCTTGTACGGCTTCTCCTCAATGGACACACGACCAGGCCAAACTTGATCCATGCATGTAGCTTGCCACTATTCAACTTGACTAATCCTAACAACTCGTGCATGCACTAGTCCACTAATGACTTGCAATCTGGCCGCTGACTGCACTCTCTGTATCGCTTAGTGCTGTCTCTCTTGCCGGTATGCCCCTCTGCCATTATCACGTGCATGCAACTAGCTAGAACTTAGTCAGCTACTAAAACAACATCATGCAATCCAAAATAAACATGATCTAATCATCTACTCTTGGCACTAATAACAAGATTAGTTCCAACATGCAACATACATGAGTCTTCTTTTCCTTCAAAATACAAAGCTCAAATTTTGCATATTAAGCTGCACCAGTACTGAGTGTTTTAACAACCGATGCCGAATGAAATACTTCCTCCATTTTTAAATATAAGTCTTTTTATAGATTTTAATATGGACTACACGGATGTAGACGTAATTTAGATTGTACATTCACTCATTTTGCTCCGCATGTGGTCCATATTGAAATAGCTAAAAAATAAATGTAGAAACAGAGAGAGTATTACCTAGGCACCGAATTAAAATACTCCCTCCATTTTCTAAATATAAGTCTTCTTAGAGATTTTAATATGGACTACATGTGGATGTATGTAGAAGTAGTTTAGAGTGTAGATTCACCGAGTTTGCTCCACATATAGTCCATATTGAAATATCTAAAAAGACATATTTAGAAACAAAGGAAGTAGTACCTAGGCATCGAATTAAAATGAGGTTGGTAGCCGATCATCCAAGAGAATATACCAAGATAGCTCATGCAAGGCAATGTATTGGGTATTATTGCCCTTCCGATATTGTAGTGCATACGTGCAGAATGTCAAACATTTAGTACAAACTATAATTTGCTTGCTTCTTAAAAGATAAAACCAACATAAACAAATTACCATCCTACAATAATCAAAATCGAGACTTCAGATCCTAGCAAATTATCATGCCAGTGATGGTTCGCAGCGAGCTGGATGCAACAATGTCGGCTGCTTCGACAATAGGTTACAATAGTGGTTGTTGGTATCGGTGAGCCAGCTACAACGACGAGGCACGTGAGGATATATGAGGAACGACAAGTGTGATGACATGTCTGAAACTTACAACCAAAGTGTTGATGTATACAAGTCTCACTAAATCTATACCTACTAATAAAGTAGGGAACGCTTCTGCCCGTCCGTCGTGTCATTTTGCAGAAAACCCCCTTATTTTTTCTTGAAATCAACCCACAATCCCCGTTTAAGTGATTCTAGAGAAAATGTTTCACTATTTGCAAAAAAACCTGTTGTTTTCTCGAATCAACCAGTGTGCATGTTTTACTGACTCCAGAAAAACTATTTGTTCTTTGCGGAAAACACATTGGCATTTGGTTCAGGTAACCCGCATTCATATCATATATTTTTCAAAATAGTCATATCTTTAAACTGTAACTTCAATTTTACCGTATTATATATGGAACGATTAAAAATATGTAGAATCTGAATATTATGTTTTTAGTTGTTAACAATTTTAAAAATGTTATTAATGGTGCAACATTAATCAATAGTGCATGATCTGCCTCTCTTTCGTATCGGTGTAGACTCAGATTGAAAATGAATACCTCGGTAAAATTAGATTGACACGAAAGAAATTATCTATAACAACGCATAGACGCGTCGGCAAAACCTCGCACGGGAAAAAGGAAAGCAAATTTCTCATCTTATGCGGAGAGAGACGCCTTAGGATTGACCACACTCAAACGCCTTGTGATTATGTGAGCACTGAGACGATCTTCAACTAGGGTGGGATATGAATAAGCGACAATAGAGATGGGATGTCGTGTTCAAATAAATAACATGGACCTATTGGGGTCTTGAGTCACGTTATTGGGTTAGGGGTGTGTGTAATTTTTTTCTCCCGTTGCAACGCACGGGCTCTTTTTCTATCTCTTCCTATATATATATCTCCCTAATAATAAAGCACGGATTGACTCCGTGGGTTCACCGTCACAATGCGCTTCTTCCCACGAATTTACGCTTTGATTTTTTTCACTTATATCTTTCCCTAATCTCTACCTAATAATAAAGCAAATTGGGTTTCGGTCGTCCGTCACGCACTTTTGCAAAAAAAAACCCCTGCATTTTCTATGAATTAACCCGCAGTACACACTTAAGTCATAACCGAACCGTTATTTTACATTTTTATGGAAACCCCCCTGACGTATTAGATAATTCACTCGCCGATCATATATAAGTCAAACAAATGTTTTTCACTATTTGCAAAAAAACCTGGTGGCTAAGGATTTTTGTCACGACTTCTATTGGTTGACGGCTCATGCTGATGCTGAGGATTTAGTCAAAAGGTGTGACGGTTGTCAGAAATTTGCATGCCGCGCTCATGTTCTGGCTCAAGAGTTGAGAATGATTCCAATCACTTGGCCATTTGCAACTTGGGGGCTCGATATGGTTGGACCCTTTAAGAGATCCAAGGACAAAAAGACCCACCTGTTAGTGGCAGTTGACAAGTTTACCAAGTGGGTAGAAGCAGAGCCAGTCAGTAAGTGCGATGTAGCCACGGTGGTTCAATTCATCAAAAAGGTGATATTCCGGTTTGGTTTTCCACACAGTATTATAACTAATAACGGTACTAATCTATCCAAGGGTGATATGGAGGAATTTTGTCAATGTGAGCACATCCGTTTGATGTAGCGTTAGTGGATCACCCCCAGTCTAATGGTCAAGCAGAGAGGGCAAATCAAGAAATTTTGAGATGTATCAAACCTGTCTTATGGTTCCTTTAAAGCGGACGCTGGGATGTTGGGTGGCGGAGTTACCTTCTGTGTTATGGAGTATCAACACCACACCAAACAGATCGACGGGTTACACACCTTTCTTCATGGTTTATGGAGCAGAGGCGGTTCTTCCTGGTGACATCCGTCATGACACGCCACGGGTGGCGGCTTACGTTGAAGCGGAGAATGAGAAATCACGTCAGGACTCACTGGACCTGTTAGATGAAGAGCGTGATTTAGCAGCAGCACGTTCGGCGATTTATCAACAAGATCTCTGACGTTATCACAGCTGCCGGGTTAAGACCAGAACTTTTCAAGAAGGCGATCTGGTGCTCCGGCTCATCCAGGATCAAACTGATATGCACAAGCTATCCCCACCTTGGGAAGGACCTTTTGTGGTCAGCAAAAACCTGCACAACGGGTCATACTACCTTATCAATGTTAGAGAGCACAAAGACTCACGCAAATCGAAGGAGGAGACCCAGCGACCATGGAATATAGCTCTTCTTCGGCCTTACTATACTTGAGCCACAGGCTCTTCTTATGTACATACTTATGACAATGTATATATTATATAATAAACCGGAACCTCTGCTAAAGCAGGGTCTCTGTTATTTTTTACATCATGTGTGGTTCCATGGGGGCTTCTACTTACAAAGCGGAGTTATATTAACCTGGCCTATAAAGCCACACAGATATGAAGGAAATCACTAGGGGGATTGGTCGTATCCGAACCATAGCTACACCTCTTGATCGGCTTAAGACCAAAAAGGAAATCACTAGGTGGCTTGGTTGTATTTACACCATAGCTACACCTTTTGATAGGCTTATAAGCCAAAAGGAAATTATGTGGAACCAAAGAGAGTCTGTTGCACCAAGCACAACCCAAACATAGGTAACCACTGAGCATAGCTCAAATATTACTTGGGGGCTCCTTGCTTCTCAAAGAACAACGAGCTTGCACCCTTGTAATAGGCTATCAAGCTAGGCTTGGAAGCCAGGTGTATTCATCTAAAACCCCGGGTTATCCTGCCTTTTTAAGTAAGCCACTCCATCCAGGTAAACCTGGTATGACCCATTGAACGTTTGGCAAGTTAATCTCATAGACCCTGAACTTTTCAAAGTTAAACCGATGATTGGTTAAAGATTGAGGTCCATCTTAAAAGGCTTTGAAAATGGTTTAACTCAGCGGCCTGGCAGCCCATGAAAAGCCTCGATTTAGGGCCTGGCAGCCCATAAAAAGCCTTGCATATTTCTTTTGTATTTGCTGTTTTAGAATCTTTTGATAAGGGATTTATGAATATTTTCTGATAAACCGGTGTTTATTGCAACCCAGCGTGGCTTTCAACGCTCAGTTGTCAGTACATGATCAGTTCTAAACCGGCAATAAGTTGCTCCGGTCTGGTTTTGACTAGATGTCACCAGCATTATACGAACAAATCGGTGGCTATTATAGCCCGGTATGGTTTTTATATGAACCGGCAAGAGGGCAAGGAGTCATCAACACTCCATATTGGTGTTTTTCACCCTTACTATACAAACAGTTGGTCAGCCAACGAGGTATGTCACATGTATCATCTATTTTATATCTTGTTATTACAATCTTGGTTATCCATCCAAGTTATGTATATATTTTTTGGGCATTATGACCCGTCCAGTGGTAAACCACTAGGACACTTTCACGTTTTTATATGCAGGAACAAAAGCCATAATGGACTATGCATATCATAACTCCCAAAGGCATGGCAAGTTTTAAGTAACAAGCAAAACAAACATGCTCGATGGCATGGCAGATAAAGGTGTTCACGCTATCCTATTACAAGGCGCTTTAAATAGCCCAAATTGAATAATTGTTTTAAAGAGTGGCAGAATGCAACTAGTAAACCGGCCTCCGGTTTATGACTCCTCATCTGGACGGCTTGACGATTGAGGGTCATCTTGAGTGGTCACATTCTCTTCATCTCTACCCAGTCGCTGGAAGTCAATCGTTGGACAATCGATTCCAATTAAGGCTTGAAACACAGCTTCTTCATGAATAAGGGTGGAAGGGTCGATGTCAGGAGCGTAAGTGTGCTTACGGATTGGCGGCACAAGATCTTCCACATTGTGAATCAGCGTGTGCTGTCTTTTCCCTTCAGCATCATAAACCAGTTGAAAATGAGATAGATCTGTGTCATCTGCCAATTTGCTTGCTATAGGCCGCATCTCCTTTGTCAGCCTTCGGAGATCGTCATTATTGAAATCTGAACCGTCTTCCTTCACACCAGGATAGCCTTTGATGATGTCTGCCGGTTCCAGATCTGGAATCCATGCCTTGGCCCGGATTAGTGCGGTCAGTGCACCTGACCTTGCGGCTGATCTCTTCAGTTCATCCAACCGGGCAGGCAGCATGGCCAGCTTTTCGATGGTTTCTTTTATCAGCGTTGGAGGAGGCTTGTTATAAGCAGCCATGCAGATCACACGTTGGGATCCAGAATACAACTGGTCTATCAAAGTATAGGCCGCTTTAAGCTTCATCCGCATGTCGGAGCCCAGATGAGTAATGCGGGTCCCTATCATGGTTAAACATCAGTAAGATATTATGAATTGGAAAAACTTCATGAGAGGGTACTTACCAAACACAGCAGAAGCCATAGCATTAATCTGCCGCTTTGAACCGGTCAGTTCTTCAACCACTGGCTTCAGGGCTGCTTCTGCGTCTTCGGCCTTCTTTGTTAAACCGACCTTTTCCGTCTCCCAGTCTGCACGCTCTTTGTTAAAGGTTTCTTCCAGCTTCTCCATGGATGCTAAGGCATTTGTCAGCTCTTCCTTGGCCTTGGAAGCTTCTGTTTGCTGAGATTTAACATTCTCCTAAAGGTCAGCGGTTTGAGCATCCTTCTTACTCAGCTCGGCCTACAAAGGCAAGATATATCATCAGTGGGCTATGAAGTACCAAGCGTATAACAAGTTATGCACTTTGTACTTGGGGGTTAATGCCTATTTGCTCTGTCATCAACATATTTTTTGTAAGTCTCAAGTACAATGCAAGCATTATCTTTGACACTTGGGGGCTAATGTACATCTGTTCAAAGTTGATGCATTGATTCAAGACCCGATTTACCTTGGAAAGATAAACCGGCCCTTGGGGGCTACACAAATGAAAATTACAGGAATACAATGATAAAGTACCGGTTTATTTCCAAGGATCACCTGACATATGGAGGATAAGCATGCAAGGATTGAGATATTACAAAGTCCCGATTTATGATTGCCATCATAAACCGGCCCTTAGGGGCTACTTGAGTTGGTATTTATAAATTGGATTTACAAAAGGAAAAGTGATGAAAATACCTCATAGCGCTCCTTCATTAGATTCACCAAACCGGCTTCATAATCACGGTTTGAGTGTAAACGGTTTAGGAAACCAGAGTGGAGCTCTTGAGCACTAAGATGGGCATAGCTGGATAAATCAGTGCTCCATTTGCCTTTCTCAATAGCAGCACGCTCTTCCTTGGCACTATGCTTTGCCAAAATTACAGGATGGGCAGGAGAGGTTGTAACGCCCCGAGACCGATGTGCCAGGTGTCCTCCAGTTATTCGCTGTTGTTGCCTTGTCATGTGCTTGCGTGTCATGCATTGCATACCATGCCATCATGTGCATTACATCATCTTGTTTTCAAAACTTGCATCCGTCCCGGTCTCCTCGTTCTTTCCGTTGTCCGTTCTGAGCCCAGACACACATGCACGCGCCCGCGGCATGTCCGAAATAGTATTTTATCAGTGGCCGGAAAATGTTCTCGAAATGGGATGAGAGTTGGCGTGTGGTCTTATTATAGTGTAGATAGACCGTCTGTCAAGTTTCATCGCATTCGGAGATCGTTTGATGCCCCAACGGATAACTATAGCGGCAGTATAGCCGGTCTAACGTCGGACGTTTTCGGTCTCCAGAAATCGTGTCGCGGGCGCGTGCATGTGTTTCTGGGCCAACCCGCTGCATCTCTCCCCTCTTGTCTCAGACCAACCCGCTCTCCCCAGTCCACCTAGGCCCATGCCTACCCCTCTTTGCACAATGCATCGGACCTCCTTGCGCGCGCGTCCGAAAGCTATCCCGGACTCGACCCGGTCAGTCGGCACCGTTGGGTCCGGATCATCCCCAAATGTCTACAAAACGTCTCCGTTTTGTTATTTGGACTCCCTAACCAATTTATTCTCGACCGCTCAATTACGATCGGACAGACCAAATGCCCCCCTAACCTAAACCAACAACATATATATAGAAAGCAACCCAAATTTTGACGAGAGTTGTCCCATCCATCCACTTCTTCTGCCGCCACCCTCTCTCCAAATCCTCCTCGGAGTCCACATCGAGCCAACCACACACCACCAACCAGATCCAAAAATTTCACCCACTCTCCCTCGGATCCTCCATCGAGCCAACCCCGGCTCCTTTGAGATCCATCCAGCCGCCCGTTCCCGCAACAGAGAGTCGCAGTCTCCTCCCTCCTGCTACACAACCTCGTGCCCAAGGGCTTGTCTCGAGCGCCGCCACAAGCAGCAGCAGTCATCGGAGGCCAGCGCCGCTTCTTTTCTCCGTCCGCACCTCCATGGAGCCGAGAGGTCCCGTGCCTCCTGTTCGTCCATCCCCGCCGGAGCTTCTCTGTCCGCCGGCCACACCTACAAGGACCCCGCCGCCGGCGACCAAGACCAGCACCCAGGCCGTCCCTCTCTTTCCTCCTGCGCATCTTTGCTTCCCTGATGCTCTTTCTCATATCTCTCTCTCCCTGTACCTGCCTCGACAGGGAACTGTCGTCGCCCCGTTCTTCTTCAAGCCGTGGTCGTGCTGCCGCAGAAGGGCCGCCATGGATGCTCGAACCTCCCTCTGCTTCCCGCGTGGGACGACCCCAGCGGCAAGTCCCGTCTTCGTTGTCTCCTTCATCGCGCCGCCACAAGCCACTTCTTCTGTGAGGACGACGCCTCCGCCTGGTTCCTCTCACGCCAAGTCCGCCGCTGCAGTCCCTGCCGCTCGCTTCCTCTGCTTCGAACTAGAAGACCAGCGTCGCGCCCCTGCTTTGCCTCGAACAGCTGCAGCGCCACACGCCTCCTGCACGCGCGCACGCACATCTCGAGCTCCCTGGCTCAATCCGGTCCCCGTTGACCGCGAGCGTCGGCTGGGTCTTAACCGTGCCAGGCCCGGCGGCCTTCCCTCCAACTAATGGGCCAAGCCCATGGTGAGACCCCCCTTCAGACCTTTGTGCTTTGTTGGGCCAGCTGTATTTGGCCCATGTTTTTTTACAAAACAATTTTGTTTTTTTCCAGAGAACGCAGTTTTACAGAAAAGCCACAAACTAAGCACCACTTGTAAAAACTTTATATATGAAAAATGCTTAGATTTCCGTCTAGTTTCATAATATGCAACTTTCATCCATGTTTGAAATGATTAAAATGCTGTTTGGTTAAATTTGCCCCTATGCCATGTTAAAATGATTTATTTCATAACTTTATAACCGTAGCTCCAAACCTAACAAACTTTATATGTAAATGGGGTAGAATTTTGCCTACTTTAACATGGTGGCATCTCTTTGCATGTTTAACCACTCTAAAATTGTGTTTAGGGCAGATCAGTTCCAAACCTAAAATATGCATATGAGGATTTCTTCAATATGCAACTCAGTTGCATAATGAGCTCCACTTAATTTGTAGGATTGTTTGTGCACCTTTGCCATGCCATGCTTCATTAAACCGGACATGCATCATAATTGATTGTGCATCATGCCATGTTCATGTGTTGGTTGTTTACTATGTTGTGTACTTCTTTCCGGTGTTGCTTCTTCGGGTTGGTTCCGATAACGTCGTGTGTGTGAGGATCCGTTCGACTACGTCCGTTTGTCTTCTTCATGGACTCGTTCCTCTTCCTTGCAGGATCTCAGGCAAGATGACCATACCCTCGAAATCACTTCTATCTTTGCTTGCTAGTTGCTCGCTCTTTTGCTATGCCTATGCTACGATACCTACCACTTGCTTATCATGCCTCCCATATTGTTAAACTAAGCCTCTAACCCACCTTGTCCTAGCAAACCGTTGTTTGGCTATGTTATCGCTTTGCTCAGCCCCTCTTATAGCGTTGTTAGTTGCAGGTTAAGATTGAAGTTTGTTCCTTGTTGGAACATGGAGATGTTGTTCCTTGTTGGAACATGTTTACTTGTTGGGATATCACAATATTTCTTATTTAATTAATGCATCTATATACTTGGTAAAGGGTGGAAGGCTCGGCCTTATGCCTGGTGTTTTGTTCCACTCTTGCCTCCCTAGTTTCCGTCATATCGGTGTTATGTTCCCGGATTTTGCGTTCCTTACGTGGTTGGGTTATAATGGGAACCCCTTGATAGTTTGCTTTGAATAAAACTTTGCGAGCAAGGCCCAACCTTGGTTTTACCATTCGCCACCTAGCCTTTTCTTTTCCCTTGGGAGTCGCGCTCTCGAGGGTCATCATTATTTAAACCCCCCGGGCCAGTGCTCCTCTGAGTGTTGGTCCACCTTGTCAGCCGCCGGTGGCCACCAGGGGCAACTCTGGGCTGGCCTACTGGAAGTTTGGACAATCCGATGTGCCCTGAGAACGAGATATGTGCAGATCCTATCAGGATTTGTCGGCACATTCGGGTGGCTTTGCTGGTCTTGTTTTACCATTGTCGAAATGTCTTGTAACCGGGATTCCGAGTCTGATCGGGTATTCCCGCTAGAAGGAATATCCTTCGTTGACCGTGAGAGCTTGTGATGGGCTAAGTTGGGACACCCCTGCAGGGTTTTGAACTTTCGAAAGCCGTGCCCGTGATTATGGCAGATGGGAATTTGTTAATGTCCGGTTGTAGAAAACCTGAAGTTGACCTTAATTAAAATACATCAACCGCGTGTGTTATCGTGATGGTCTCTTCTCGGCGGGGTCCGGGAAGTGAACACAGTGTTGGAGTTATGCTTGACGTAGGTTGTTCTAGGATCACTTCTTGATCATAGTTTCTCGACCGTGCTTTTGCCTTCTCTTCTTGCTCTCCTTTTGCGTATGTTAGCCACCATATATGCTAGTCGCTTGCTGCAGCTCCACCTCATACCTTGTACCCTTCCTATAAGCTTAAATAGTCTTGATCGCGAGGGTGTGAGATTGCTGAGTCCCCGTGACTCACAGATACTTCCAAAACCAGTTTGCAGGTGCCGATGTTACCGAGCAGGTGACGCAAACAAGCTCAAGGAGGAGCTCGATGAAGATCTTGTCCTTTGTGTTGTTTCGTTCTAGTTGATCAGTAGTGGAGCCCAGTCGGGACGATCGGGGATCTGTGTATCATTTGGGGTAGTCTTCTTTTATTTTGGCTCCGTAGTCGGGCCCTGATTGTATTTGGATGATGTAATGCTTTATTCATGTATTTGTGTGAAGTGGCGATTGTAAGCCAACTATGTATCTTTTCCCTTATTGTATTACATGGGTTGTTTGCGAAGATTACCTCACTTGCGACATTGCTTTCAATGCGGTTATGCCTCTAAGTTGTGCTTCAACACGTGGGAGATATAGCCACATCGAGGGCGTTACAAATTGGTATCAGAGCCTTCCCTGGCCTTAGGAGCCCCCTGCTTGATCGAATCGCTGGCGTTATTGAGTCTAGAAATGTTTTGAGTCATTTAGGAATTATATATATCGGAGAGTTAGGACTTCTTTTTACTCCTCGGTCCCTTCGTCGCTCTGGTGAGGCATCCTAACGTAGAGTTTTGACTCTTCTCTTCTCAAATTTCACTAAAAAAAATTTAGGATCACGCGGGTATCTTGGAATCGTTCCAATGGTTTTATGACGAGAACATTGTTCTTGGTGCCTCCTGTCATTTAGGGGTTTTGGCAGTGTCCTGGGGAGTTGAGCTCTGAGGTGTTGTCGTCACAATTTTATCGTTGCAGTTCTGGAATACCTGAGATTAGTTTCGCTGACATCGAAAATCTCTTTTATGCAGTTGTTGGTGAGATAACCTCGACGCCACCCAGTACTCGGGCGGGAGTTCGGGAGTATTGCCATAACTCGTATAACGGATGCTTTTCGAAGGTTGAGGTAGATGATTTCCGAAGGTTTCTTGGTTATGTGTTGAAGGATGGATACAGCTGGATGTAGGATTTGTTAGTTTTTGGTGAGATATTATGCTTCCCCTTATCCCCAACACCTGATTGCATAACCGGAAAATTTCGGGAGTTTATAAGTGGGAAATCAAGTAGCTCTTAGGATATCTTTCCGACAAATGTATGATATGAAATTGGGGTTCGACGTCTAGTGGTCCGCCTATTCACGGTCGGTTTTACAGTGGTCTCATTGTGTCTTAAAGAGTCCTTGGCTATGCCGACTCGGGGACACTTCGTATGTCATGTGCACTGCCTTGTACATGATGGTGTTGTACGATCGAGCCCGTGTAGGCCCCACCACGAAAACTTCGGACGAAATCTCTATCATATGTTTGTTCCGGCTTATTCTGCAAGCCAATCCTTTGTTTTGTTTTGAGTTGTGGTATTCGAGTTGCTTTGAAGTCAAATGTTGATTCCATACCTTTTCCAAGTGGTGTTCTCATGTTTCCTATGTGAATATCAATCCTTCTTGATCATCGAGTTTGTCATGTCAATCCTTTTCAACCGGCGTGTCTCTCTTTAAGTGGATCCCATCTTTTTCAACATCCGCAAGTTCAATTCTAAGCTTTCTCTCAACGGTGTTCGTTTCATCCATCCCGAGTTGTCTTTGTTGTCCCGCCCTCCCACCCTTGTTTTGTCAAGGACTCGGATTTCTTAATCAAGTATCCATCGTATGGATGTCAAGCCTTTCCATTCTTTTAACTAATATTCTTATCCGGTGATTCTCAAGAAGATGCTAACGGAGCTTCAAGTTCTTCATTCTTCATTCTTTTCATCTCCGGTGGTTTCAATTCAAGCTTTGTTGATCATATCCTTTCCTCGTTTCAATGCTTTCTCATGCCAGTGCAATTCTTAATCATTTACCTCTTGCTATTCATTTGTTCCGGAGTGCTGAAGATATTTCGAAGATTTGTGTTTTCACCTTGCATCCGTTCAAGCTATTTCGAGGTCCTATCTTATTCAAGCCATTTAATTCAACCAATGCAATCTCTCCTTCAAATCGTTCAACGGTGTATCTTTTGAGTGGGCCCTAACCCACAAGTCTGTTTCCAGGATCTTGCCTGACTCTTCTTATTTTCCCGGAGGTATTCTCAAATTCTTTTCAAAGTTTGACGTAAGAATGATTTATCATCAGACAAATGTCTTCTCAAGATCTGTCAAAATCTTTTCATCGTTGGCTCAACCTCTTTGTTTTGATTCTTCCGGAGTGTCTAAATAATTCATGGTGGTGTTCTCGTCGTCATTCTCGGATTTTGAAGACCGAAGAAGAGTTTCTCTTTAATCTTGCTCCATTCTCTTCTAGACTCATGGTTCTAGCTTATTGCCATTCTCTCACCATTATATTCATTTGTCAGTATTTCTTTTCACCCATCCGGAGAATTTCAAGAGTATTTCAGTTTGTTTTTCTACAAAGCCCATCATCTCAGAATTATTCATTCTCAGCTTTCAGCTATCATTCCCCAAATCTTACCAGTGCATCATTCAAGTGATCTCTAATCAGATCGTGATCTCTTCGTTCTCTTGTATCAAATTATCTCAAGTATCTTCTTTCATTTCACAATTCTTACCCGGTGATTCATCCTTTTTACTTCGTTCATTTTCAATTCTTATGGTGGTTCGCTCAAGATTTCTCTTACCTTGTTATCATATCAATTCATTAGTTGTTTCAATCCTACCGGTGTTTAGTTGAAGACCTTTCCAAGTTGACTCTATATCTATCTTAATTCTTTCTACGAGAATAAGTAGTATGCCAAAGCCATTGATTGTCATCAATTTAATTGGTGAGGGATACGCATAATGTAATTCTTATTCTTGTTTCTTCCAAGTGATTAATTCTTTATTCCGGAGGCCCTGCAAATTCTCGGTTTCAATTGTTTCATCTTCTCTTTTTCCCGGAGTTCCAACCTTTACAATTTTTTTCACCATGGAGTTTCATCTAAATCGGTACAAGGATTCACCTTGTGTTTTCAACTTCTCTTTCTTTCCGTTTGATCATTCTTTTGTTTAACGGAGTTCTTCATGAAGGTTCTACATGATGGTTCATTAAGAATTTAATTCCTTCTCGAAGTGTTCATCAACATTCTTTTCAGAGGAGCTCATGCATTCTTCATCTTGCAATCCGGAGTGCTATTCTTCACGCATATCTTTTGAGGTGGGGTTATGTCTTTCTTGATAATTTCCCGTCGTGCTCCGTGATTCACAAGTTATCAAGAATGAGATATTTTAAATCCATCAATCTCGCCATTCGATTTATCTTGGGTAATATTTTCACCTAAAGCTTTCCCTAAGGATTGTTGCTATTAATGGTGATAATATATGATCCAAGTTCTTCATCTATCCTCCCGGTGAAATATTTTCTTGTCTCCTTGTTCATATCAATCCAATTCTTTTCCCGTGAGTGGCAGAATTTCACCTCATAATTTGAGATGTATTCCATAAGACCATATCAAGCTTATCCTTTCGTTGTTGGATTTCCAACAACTCCGCTTGAACCTTCTCCTAAGGATGCCTTTTCAAGCTCTTTTGTGGTAGAAGTTGGCATTGTCTTCTCCATTCTTTTATTTCAATTATCTATCTTCTATCCTTTCGTTCCGGAGGCATAGTGTTGTTGCTCTCTTCAAACCTTCTTCTTGTTCTTGTCAGGACCGTGTTCTTTTCTTGGATTATCCATTTAACCGGAGTGTCGTGTCCTCCATTCAAGTTCTCTCATCTTATCAAGTTTTGCTCCCTTCTCAACCGGAGTGCCGTCTGAAATCGTTCTTACCCATTGTGCCATTCTTTCAATAGTTCCGGAGGTAGTGTGTTTTTGATTTCATCAAGTATCCTCTCATCTTGTAAAGTTCTTGTTAATTCCTTCCATTTTCAGTGGGAGTGCTGTCCAAATTATATCATTCTTAATCCTTCTCTATCTTGACTTAACCGGAGTGGTTTCAATATATATCTTGCCCTTCAACCTCAAGTTTTTTTCACAATGTTCTTTGTCCCTCTTTTCTAACGGAGTGTTTTCGACTTTGTTCACCTTCGTTTTATTCTTTTCTCGAATTTGTTCAACCTCGCAAGGTTCTTTGGTTTCACTCTTTTGTCAAGAAGCAACTTAGTTTTACCTCTTCTCTTTCTCATCCGTTGTCCCTCCAGTGCCATTCTAGATCTCGCGACGAGATCCTCTCGTAGTGGTGGAGTGTTGTAACGCCCCAAGACCGATGTGCCAGGTGTCCTCCAGTTATTCGTTGTTGTTGCCTTGTCATGTGCTTGCGTGTCATGCATTGCATACCACGCCATCATGTGCATTGCATCATCATATTTTCAAAACTTGCATCCGTCCCGGTCTCCTCGTTCTTCCCGTTGTCCGTTCTGAGCCCAGACACACTTGCACGTGCCCGCGGCATGTCCGAAATAGTATTTTATAAGTGGCCGGAAAATGTTCTCGGAATGGGATGAGAGTTGGCGTGTGGTCTTATTATAGTGTAGATAGACAGCCTGTCAAGTTTCATCGCATTCGGAGATCGTTTGATGCCCCAACGGATAACTATAGCGGCACTATAGCCGGTCTAACGTCAGACGTTTTCGGTCTCCGGAAATCGTGCCGGGCTGCATCTCTCCCCTCTTCTCTCAGACCAACCCGCTCTCCCCAGTCCACCTAGGCCCATGCCTACCCCTCTTTGCACAGTGCATCGGACCTCCTCGCGCGCGCGTCCGGAAGCCGTCCTGGACTCGACCCAGTCAGTCGGCACCGTTGGGTCCGGATCATCCCCAAACGTCTACAAAACGTCTCCGTTTTGTTATTTGGACTCCCTAACCAATTTATTCTTGACCGCCCGATTACGATCGGATGGACCGAATGCCCCCCTAACCTAATCCAACAACATATATATAGAAAGCAACCCTAATTTTGAGGAGAGTTGTCCCAACCATCCACTTCTTCCGCCGCCACCCTCTCTCCAAATCCTTCTCGGAGTCCACATCGAGCCAACCACACATCACCAGCCAGATCCAAATATTTCACCCACTCTCCCTCGGATCCTCCATCGAGCCAACCCCGGCTCCTCTGAGATCCATCCAGCCGCCCGTCCCCGCAACAGAGAGCCGCAGTCTCCTCCCACCTGCTGCACAACCTCGTGCCCAAGGGCTTGTCTCGAGCGCCGCCGCAAGCAGCAGCAGTCATTGGAGGCCAGCGCCGCTTCTTTTCTCCGTCCGCACCTCCATGGAGCCGAGAGGTCCCGTGCCTCCTGTTCGTCCATCCCCGCCGGAGCTTCTCCGTCCGCCAACCGCACCTACAAGGACCCCGCCACCGGCGACCAAGACCAGCACCCAGGCCGTCCCTCTCTTTCCTCCCGCGCATCTTTGCTTCCCTGATGCTCTTTCTCATCTCTCTCTCTATCCCTGTACCTGCCTCAGCAGGGAACCGTCGTCGCCCCGTTCTTCTTCAAGCCGTGGTCGTGCTGCCGCAGAAGTGCCGCCATGGATGCTCGAACCTCCCTCTGCTTCCCGCGTGGGACGACCCCAGCGCCAAGTCCCGTCTTCGTTGTCTCCTTCATCGCGCCGCCACGAGCCACTTCTTCTGTGAGGACGACGCCTCCGCCTGGTTCCTCTCGCGCGAAGTCCGCCGCTGCAGTCCCTGCCGCTCGCTTCTCTGCTTCGAACTAGAAGACCAGCGTCGCGCCCCTGCTTTGCCTCGAACAGCTGCAGCGCCACACGCCTCCTGCACGCGCGCACGCACATCTCGAGCTCCCTGGCTCGATCCGATCCCCATTGACCACGAGCGTCGGCTAGGTCTTAGCCGTGCCAGGCCCAGCGGCCTTCCCTCCAACTAATGGGCCAAGCCCATGGTGAGACCCCCCTTCAGACCTTTGTGCTTTGTTGGGCCAGCTGTATTTGGCCCGTTTCATGTTTTTTTACAGAATGATTTTCTTTTTTTCCAGAGAACACAGTTTTACAGAAAAGCCCTTCTAGTCCATGCATTTAATAACCCACAAACTAAGCACCACTTGTAAAAACTTTATATATGAAAAATGCTTAGATTTCTGTCTAGTTTCATAATATGCAACTTTCATCCATGTTTGAAATGATTAAAATGCTGTTTGTTTAAATTTGCCCCTATGCCATGTTAAAATGATTTATTTCATAACTTTATAACCGTAGCTCCAAACCTAACAAACTTTATATGTAAATGGGGTAGAATTTTGCCTAGTTTAACATGGTGGCATCTCTTTGCATGTTTAACAACTCTAAAATTTTGTTTAGGGCAGATCAGTTCCAAACCTAAAATATGCATATGAGGATTTTTCCGGACTTGTTGTTTGTTGTTCCGGCCTCATTTAAACTTACCTAGTTAGCTAGTTTTCATTTGCTTCACCCTCTTGCCATGCTAACAACATTTAATCTTGTTGGGTACATAAACAAGAGAGAACTAAATAAGTCATGTGGTGTTTTCTTTAATATGCAACTCAGTTGCATAATGAGCTCCACTTAATTTGTAGGATTGTTTGTGCACCTTTGCCATGCCATGCTTCATTAAACGGAGATGCATCATACTTGATTGTGCATCATGCCATGTTCATGTGTTGGTTGTTTACTATGTTGTGTACTTCTTTCCGGTGTTGCTTCTTCAGGTTGGTTCTGATAACGTCGTGTGTGTGAGGATCCATTCGACTACGTCCGTTTGTCTTCTTCATGGACTCGTTCCTCTTCCTTGCGGGATCTCAGGCAAGTTGACCATACCCTCGAAATCACTTCTATCTTTGCTTGCTAGTTGCTCGCTCTTTTGCTATGCCTATGCTACAATACCTACCACTTGCTTATCATGCCTCCCATATTGTTAAACCAAGCCTCTAACCCACCTTGTCCTAGCAAACCGTTGTTTGGCTATGTTACCGCTTTGCTCAGCCCCTCTTATAGCGTTGTTAGTTGCAGGTGAAGATTGAAGTTTGTTCCTTGTTGGAACATGGAGATGTTGTTCCTTGTTGGAACATGTTTACTTGTTGGGATATCACAATATTTCTTATTTAATTAATGCATTTATATACTTGGTAAAGGGTGGAAGGCTCGGCCTTATGCCTGGTGTTTTGTTCCACTCTTGCCGCCCTAGTTTCCGTCATATCGGTGTTATATTCCCGGATTTTGCGTTCCTTACGCGGTTGGGTTATAATGGGAACCCCTTGACAGCTCGCTTTGAATAAAACTCCTCCAGCAAGGCCAACCTTGGTTTTACCATTCGCCACCTAGCCTTTTCTTTTCCCTTGGGAGTCGCGCTCTTGAGGGTCATCATTATTTTAACCCCCCCGGGCCAGTGCTCCTCTGAGTGTTAGTCCACCTTGTCAGCCGCCGGTGGCCACCAGGGGCAACTCTGGGCTGGCCTACCGGAAGTTTGGACAATCCGGTGTGCCCTGAGAACGAGATATGTGCAGCTCCTATCAGGATTTGTTGGCACATTCGGGTGGCTTTGCTGTTCTTGTTTTACCATTGTCGAAATGTCTTGTAACCGGGATTCCGAGTCTGATCGGGTCTTCCTGCTAGAAGGAATATCCTTCGTTGATCGTGAGAGCTTGTGATGGGCTAAGTTGGGACACCCCTGCAGGGTTTTGAACTTTCGAAAGCCGTGCCCACGATTATGGCAGATGGGAATTTTTTAATGTCCGGTTGTAGAAAACCTGAAGTTGACCTTAATTAAAATACATCAACCGCGTGTGTTACCGTGATGGTCTCTTCTCGGTAGGGTCCGGGAAGTGAGCACGGTGTTGGAGTTATGCTTGACGTAGGTTGTTCTAGGATCACTTCTTGATCATAGTTTCTCGACCGTGCTTTTGCCTTCTCTTCTCGCTCTCCTTTTGCGTATGTTAGCCACCATATATGCTAGTCGCTGGCTGCAGCTCCACCTCATACCTTGTACCCTTCCTATAAGCTTAAATAGTCTTGATCGCGAGGGTGTGAGATTGCTGAGTCCCCGTGACTCACAGATACTTCCAAAACTAGTTTGCAGGTGCCGATGTTACCGAGCAGGTGACGGAAACAAGCTCAAGGAGGATCTCGATGAAGATCTTGTCCTTTGTGTTGTTTCATTCTAGTTGATCAGTAGTGGAGCCCAGTCAGGACGATCGGGGATCTGTGTAGCATTTGGGGTAGTCTTCTTTTATTTTGGCTCCGTAGTCGGGCCCTGATTGTATTTGGATGATGTAATGCTTTATTCATGTATTTGTGTGAAGTGGCAATTGTAAGCCAACTATGTATCTTTTCCCTTATTGTATTACATGGGTTGTTTGCGAAGATTACCTCACTTGTGACATTACTTTCAATGCGGTTATTCCTCTAAGTCGTGCTTCGACACGTGGGAGATATAGCCGCATCGAGGGCGTTACAGAGGTGTGACCAATACCAGTTATGATAACCTCGCCTTCTTTGTCTCCAGCAGCCTTTTCTGGAGTTGATGGAGTGTCAGTAGTTCTCACCGGACTAGAAGGTCTGTCATCAGTCCGGATTGGATTTGCCGGTTCATCATCTGGTACAGCAGTATCAACTTCTGCATGTTCATCAGTATTGTGATCTTGAGGGTGTGGTTCATCAAAGGTGGCTTCAGTATTTGGACCCTCCGGTTCAGCAGTTTGCTCTGGTTCAATAACCACCTGGTCTTCGGGCGGATTATTCACCCAAGCCTTTTTACTGGGTCTGGCTTTGGCTCTAAAACAGGACAAGATGCAAAGGTTAGCATAGCATATAAAGTATGAAACATCAAAAGAAAGGGTTGAAGTACTTACCCAGCTACGATATTGAGAGGAGGGAGTTGGGTCGCTGTTGACTCGCTAGAGGATGAAGGAGGTGTCACCTGATAATTCGAATCAGATGGATTAAGAGGTTGTCGAAAATAGCCTGCCTTGGGATAAGAAGTGTCAGAAGTGGGTGAGACCTCATATCGGCGTTTTCGAACCGGAGTGTTCGGTAAACCGGTCGAAGTGACCTTTTAACCGCTGTGTCGGGTTGTGTGGCGAGCCTCGTGCTGCTGTTTCTTCAAACTAAATGTTGGATCCAAGTGAGCAAGAGGATGAGAAAATCTTACTTTCCGGGCCGCTTGACGGAATTTTTCTGTTGGCAGAGAGTCTGAACCGGAGAAAAGGATAATTACCTCTGCATCGTCAGCTTGGCTTCCCTCAACGTCCTCCTGATAAGTATCATTGTCAATGAGATGCATAAAAAGTGAACCAAGTGAATCAAGTTCTACCTCAACTTCCGGTTCGTCCGGGTCGTCATCCAGTTCCATACTGATGCGTTCAGGTGCCTTCCTCTTTGTGGTTTTCTTGATGGCTTTTGTTTTAGGACGGGCAGGTTTTGCCGCTTGTTCTTGAGGTTTCTTCTTCCAGAACGGATCATCACCCTGTTTAAAAACAAGCAGAAGGGTATTCAAAGATTGTACAATCTAAAGATATCAAGTGTAAAGCGGAAGAACAATACTTACAGCAGGCGGTTTGTTTTGCATGTAAAAGGGGTTTAATCCGGTTTGGCGACAGACAGCTTCCGATTCGTTCAATATCTTCTTGACAGCCTTAGTGACTTCTTCATCTGTTAGCTAAATATTGATATGACGTTGGGAGTCTTCTACTTCACCAGCATACTCGCACATTAAGATGGAGCGGCGACTTAGCGGCAAGATACTCCAGGATATCCAGCAACGGACAAAGTCTACACCTGTTAAACCGTTGGCCAAGAAGTCTCTCATCTTGGCGAGTTGAGGTGCATACGGGGCCCGTTCCTGGGCACTTAGTCGTTGTGGAAGTGGATGAGTATTGGCAAGCCGGTGGGCACGGTAACCCGGCAGAGGGCTCTCATCTTCAGGGGAGGTGTTTCTACAGTAGAACCAAGTTTGATTCCATTCTTTGGGGTGACTGTGTAGCTTGGCATGAGGAAACTCAACTTCTTTCCTTTTCTGAATGGAGACGCCGCCAAGTTCAGTATTGGGACCATCTACGAATTCAGTGCGCCAGTTTAGATGGAAGAAATCCCGGAACAGCTCAACAGTTGGTTCTTCTTGTAGATACACTTCACAAAAAACTTGAAAGTTGCATATATTGGATACCGAGTTGGGTCCAATATCTTGAGGGTGGAGTTGAAAGCTGGCAAGCACATCCAGGAAAAACTTCGATCCGGGCGGTTTAAAGCCATGACCTATGTGATCAACAAACACCACTACTTCACCCTTCTTGGGAGTAGGTGGATTCTCTGGCCCAGGAACTCGCCACCGGATGTCATTCTTCTTTGGTAAGGTACTGATCTTGACCATTCCATTCAGTTGCTCCTCGGTAACCCGGGAGGGAGCCCAGTTGCAGGAATAAAACTGCTTGGCCATTACAAGTGAAAAGCTGAAAAGAAATGCCAGTTTACAATTCATTCATGGTGATGCATAAGGTACAACAGGACAAAGGAATCCAAGTATGTGAAATTAGTAAACCGGAGGTTGATACAATTATGAATGACAAAGCGATAAGCGGAAACAGAGGTACACACATACTATTAAACCGAAGTATGACAACGGAGATAAAGGGATTGCCGGTTTACAAGGGGACTAATGGCATATAATAGATTACTCTCTAAAAGGGTAAACCGTCTATGTGATAAAGAAGGTACAGATCTAAGGCAAGAATGACTAAGTAAGGTAAAAACAGGTTTCACAAGACTGCATTGAAATTTTGGATCTACCATAAGTCAGGAAAAGGAAAAATATTGAGACTCAAGGGCTTGGTCCCGAAGCAGTTCACGAAAGGTCCAGATCAAGTTATGATGTATTTAAAGGTTGGATCAAATGGTTGAGATAAGGAGTTTCATAGCTACTATGCGGAACACATCAAGATCAAGTTCTATTGTATATGGTTTGACGAAGAACACGAGGAGAGCAACAGGAACCCGCATGAACCCTAATGGATCTATAGAGAAAAGAGGGGAAGCTTACAACAGCGGGTGAGGTAGCGGAGATGCGCCGCGTCTTTCTGATGCAACAAGGTTGATGCAGCAGCTGTTGGTGATGCAGAGGTGAAGCTCGACGACGGTGGCGGCGCTTGGAGGCAGGGGCATCGCGAGGAGGAAGAAGAAGCGAAGAGACAAAGGGGGGAGGAAATGACCCTTGGCCCTATTTATAAGGTAAAGGGGGAGGTGACAGGCGCGAGAATCGAGGAGCCTGAATATTGGATATCTAACGGAGCGGTCGCCTCGATTGTCGGAAGGTCATTAACTGAAGGTGAGATGTATTATTTTTAAATAACAAAGTGACGTCATGGCGATTTATCATGATCCTGGAGTGTGACGTCACAGCGGTTTACAAGATCAAGGTGAAGATGCAACGGAAGAATTTTTCTAAGTATTGAAGATTGACATGAACAAGTTGAAATCAATCTGGGGCCTAATGTTGGGGATATTACTACTGGACGTAAACCGGCCAGATGTAGCCGGGTTAACTCTATGAAGATAGAAGCCCATAAAGACATGAGGATGGTGGCGCTTTACGAAGGCCCAAGGCCCAAAGGCAGGTTAAGGCCTGTAGATGTAAACCGACTCTTTCATGTAACTTGTATTGTAAGTTAGAAGGAGTAGAGACCGAGCCGGATACGTCTATGATCCGGCCTCGGGACTCTGTAAACCGGCGGGCGTCAACCTATGGATATAAAGGGATGACCCGGCAGCGGTTTAGGGACAACACAACACACAACAACTCGAGAGCCAGGCAAAGCGGATTCGCTCCCTGGTCATCAAAACCCTAGTAATACCAACACAACTAGACGTAGGCTTTTACCATCATCGAAGGGGCCGAACTAGTATAAAAACCCTCGTGTCCCTTGTCTGGTTTAACCCCTTTAAGCTAACCCGTAGCGATGGCTCCACGACTAAGTCCTTTCACGAGGACATCTGCCGTGACAAAACCACGACAATCTCCTTGCCCTCACTCGGGTAGATCTTCACGAAGTAGGCGATCTCCTTGCCCTTACAAACTCCTTGGTTCAACTCCACAATCTTGTCGGAGGCTCCCAAGTGACACCTAACCAATCTAGGAGACACCACTCTCCAAAAGGTAACAGATGGTGTGTTGATGATGAACTCCTTCCTCTTGTGCTTCAGATGATATTCTCCCCAACACTCAACTATCTTTCAAAGATTTGGATTTGGTGGAAATATGATTTGAGTGGAAAGCAACTTGGGGAAGGCTAGAGATCAGGATTCTTATGGTTGGATTGGAATATCTTGGTCTCAACACATGAGTAGGTGGTTCCCTCTCAGAAAATGAATGGTAGAAGTGTAGGCACGTTCTGATGGCTCCCTCCATGAATGAAGAGTGGGTGGAGTGGTATAAATAGCCTCCACACAAAATCTAACCATTACACGCAATTTACCAAACTCGGTGGGACCGAATCATAAAACTCGGTCAGACTGATTTAGTTCAAAATGTGAACGTTAGGCTTTTCGGTGGGACCGACATGTCAACTCGGTGAGGCCGGTTTCATTAGGATTAGGGCATACCGTAACCTCAGTGAGACCGATCACATAAACTTGCTAGGACCAATTTCTGTAATAGGCAAACAGAGAATTGGTCAGGCAAACTCGGTGGGACCGAATCGCTCATTTCGCTAAGACCGAAACATTACGAAAGGGAAACAGAGAGTTTGCATTGCGAACTCGGTGGGACCGATCGCTCATCTCGATTGGACCAAAACGTTACGAAGGGAAACAGAGAGTTTGCAATCCCATCTCGGTGAGACCGAGATCCCTATCGGTGATTCCAAAGTGACTAGGGTTTCTGGCAGTGGCTATGTCAAATGAACTCGGTGGCGCCAGATAGATAATTTGGGTGGGGCCGAGTTTGACTTTTGGTTTGGGACATATGTGGATATGAGAAAGTGGTTGAGGGATTTTGGAGCAGATCACTAAGCATTTTAAGCAAGCAAGCCATTAAGCAACACCTCATCCCATTTTAATAGTATTGGCTTTTCCTATGGACTCAATGTGATCTTGGATCACTAAAATGAACATGTAGAGTCTTGAGCTTGAGCCAATTTGTGTCCTTAGCATTTTGAGGGGTCCACATTTCTAATCCTTGCCATGCCAATCATTGAACTTTCTGAAATGATCATCTTGAAATAGCATTAGTTCAATCAATTATATGTTGTTAGGAATTACCAAACCCACCCAGGGATAGTTGCACTTTCATGATGGAAACTATGATTCCCCCAAAAGTTGGATGAGACCCCAGACAACGAGAGAGAGAAAAAGAAGAAAAAGAAAAAAAGAAAAAAAGAAAAAAAGAGAAGGTGCATGCTAATTCCACACTTGTGCTTCAAAGTAGCACCATGTTTTTCACATAGAGAGTCTCCTATGTTGTCACTTGCATATACTAGTGGAATTCTTCATTATAGAGTTAGATGCACACCCACTTAGTTTTCATATTGAGCTTTCATACACTTATAGCTCTTAGTGCATTCGTTGCATGGCAATCCCTACTCCTCGCATTGATATCAATTGATGGGCATCTCCATAGCCCGTTGGTTAGCCGCAACGATGTGAGACTTCCTTACTTTTTTGTCTTCTCTATATTTACCCCTATCATCATACTCTATTCCACCCGTAGTGCTATATTCATGGCTTGTGATCTTGTATTGCGTGAGGATTGAAAAAGCTGAAGCGCGTTAAAAAGTATGAATCAATTGATCGGCTTGTCATCAGGGTTGTGCATGATAAATACTTTATGTTAAGAAGACAAAGCATGACAAGACTGTATGATATTGTAGGGATAGCTTTCTTTAGCGTTGATATTTGGAAAGACATGATTGTTTGTTGGGATGCCTGAGTATTGATGTCTTTATGTCAAATTATAGACTATTGCTTTGAATCACCCGTGTCTTAATATTCATGCCATGATTAGACATATGATCAAGTTTATGCTAGGTAGCATTCCACATCAAAAATTATCTTTTTTTATCATTTACTTACTCGAGGACGAGAAGGAATTGAGCTTGGGGATGCTGATACGTCTCCATCGCATCTATATTTTTTGATTGTTTCATGCCAATATTATACAACTTACACATACTGTTAGCAACATTTTATAGGACTAACCTATTGACCCACTACCCAGTGCCAGTTCCTGTTTTTGCATGTTTTTTGTTTCATAGAATATCCATATCAAATGAAGTCCAAATGCAATAAAATTTTATGAAGAATTATTTTGAAATATTTGTGAATTTGAGGACTTGCAATCAACGCAAACGGGCCCCGAGAGCCCCCACAAGA
Organism: Triticum urartu; assembly: GCF_003073215.2. NCBI lineage: Eukaryota > Viridiplantae > Streptophyta > Magnoliopsida > Poales > Poaceae > Triticum > Triticum urartu. The sequence continues at coordinate 21,266,269 of NC_053025.1, forward strand.
CACCAGGGTGCGCCTAGGGGCCAGGCGCGCCCAAGTGGGTTGTGCTCACCTCATACGTCGGTTGTATCTCTACTTTGGGCACAAGGAAGCTTATATCTAGAAAAAAAATCATGTTTAAATCTCAGCGCATCGGAGTTACGGATCTCTGGGAATATATGAAACGGTTTTCGGCCAGAAAATAGGAACACGAAACAGAAGAGAACAGAGGGGGAGTTCCATTCTCAAAGCCCCCCCCCCACTGCCATGGAGGCCATGGACCAGAGGGGAAAATCTCCTCCCATCTAGGGGGAGGCCAGGGAAGAATAAGAAGGAGGGGGCTCTCTCCCCCTCTCTCTCGGTGGCGCCGGAGTGCTGCCGGGTCAAGGATCGTGACATCGATCTACATCAACAACCTTGCTACCGTCAACACCAACTTTCTCCCCCTCTATGCAGAAGTGTACCACCTCCTCTCCCCATTGTAATCTCTACTTAAACATGGTGCTCAACACTATATATTATTTCCCAATGATATGTGATTATCCTATGATGTTTGAGTAGATCCGTTTTGTCCTATGGGTTGGTAGATGATCATGATTGGTTTGTGTTGTATATTTTATTTTGGTGCTGTTCTACGGTGCCCTCCGTGTCACCCAAATGGAGGTATCCCCATTGTAGGGTGTTGCAATACGTTCATGGTTCACTTATGGTGGGTGGCGTGAGTGGCAGAAGCACATACCTGAGTTTGGGGGTCATTGCGTATGGGATAAAGAGGACTTGATACTTAATGCTATGGTTGGGTTTCACGACCTTAATGATCTTTAGTAGTTGCGGATTCTTGCTAGAGTTCCAATCATAAGTGCATATGATCCAAGTAGAGAAAGTATGTTAGCTTATGCCTCCCCCTCATATAAAATTGCAACAATGATCACCGGTTTAGTTATCGATCACCTAGGGACAAATGACTTTCTTGTTGACAGAAGCTATCCACTTTTATTACCTTGCAATTTATTCGTAGTTTTATTCCGCAAAGTGCTCGTAGTTTTATTCTTGCAAAATAGTTTCATACTTTTTTTAGGTAAAGCAAACTTCAAGTGTGCGTAGAGTTGTATCGGTGGTCGATAGAACTTGAGGGAGTATTTGTTGTACCTTTAGATCCTCGTTGGGTTTGACACTCTTATTTATCGAAGAAGGATAGAAATGATCCCCTATACTTGTGGGTTATCAGTAGGTTTGACAACTGGACTGATGGTATCCTTATAATCAAGACCATACCATTGTTTAAACCCTTTGGCCACCATCCGTGCCTTGTATCGCTCAACAGAACCATCAACATGCTTCTTTACCTTAAACACCCACTTGGAGTCAATGATGTTGACACCAGACACGGAGGAACCAAACGCCAAGTATCATTCCTCTATAGTGCCTGAAACTCCTGCTCCATGGCACTACACCAATGAGGAATCTGAAGAGCCGACTGAAAATTCCGAGGCTCAGCAGTAGGGTCGGCATCTGTCTGTGCCATACACGCCGCAATCCATGCAACCATGCCATCAATATGCTCCTTCGGCCGAACAATACCACTCTGACTGCGCGTACGAGGATGCAGAATAGTGGTAGGCGGTGATGGTGGTGGCAGAGACGAAGTCGGTGAAGATGGCAATGACGACGCATACCGCTCTCCAGGCGCAAAGTCAGTCATGCCAGGCGACTGACCTGGCGAGAAGGGCGTGGACGCCAGCTCAGCCCCCGTGACAGAGGCTGGCATGGGCGTAGCTAGCTCGGCCATCTCGACCAGCTCAGTCGGCTCGGCCAGCGCATGGGCAACCCCATGCAGGATCGAGGTGGCAGGGCCCGGCTCGGCCAGCACCACCGGCGAGCCAGGTGATGGAGGGCCGTCTCGAGCGGGCTCGGCGGATGTCGAAGGATACGTGGGCGGCTGCTCATCCAGAAACTCGAGGCATGCTCCTCGTCCAGTACCTGCACCATGGTTAGGTAGCAACAAGGGGGTATATGCAGTATCAACAAATTGACTAGGCAAAGGTAAAACAGATTTTTCAGGTGTAGTGGGAGTGGTGGAGGTGACTGGAAGTACGAAAAAAGGAAAAATATTCTCATCAAACACCACATCGTGAGAGATGTAGACGCGGTTAGAGGGAAAATGAAGACACTTGTACCCTTTATGAAGAGAACTATAACCAAGAAACACACATTGTTTGGACCGAAACTCCAACTTGCGTTGGTTATATGGACGAAGATGTGTCCAACACGCACACCCAAAAACCTTGAGAAAAGTATAATCAGGAATTTCATTCAGCAAAAGTTCAAGTGGTGTTTCCATCTGACGGAGTCGTGTAGGGAGTCTGTTAATGAGAAAGCATGCGGTGGAAAACGCATCACTCCAAAACCGAAAAGGAACGAAGGCATGGGAAAGCAAAGCAACACCAGTTTCAACTATATGGTGATGCTTACGCTCAGCTACACCGTTTTGCTGATGTGTATGAGGACAAGACATGCGATGTGCAATTCAAAGCTTATTAAAGAATGCATTGAGGTTGTGATATTCACCCCGCCAATCGGATTGCACATGAATGATTTTGTGACTGGGCAGTTGCTCAACATGCGCTTGGAATTGCAAGAAAACATTAAACACACCAGACTTGCGTTTAAGAAGATAAAACCAAGTGAACCGACTGTAAGCATCAATAAAACCGACATAGTAATTATGACCTCTAACAGAGGTTTGGGCATGGCCCCATACATCTGAAAACACAAGTTCAAGCAGTTTATTGACTACACGACTCGACTCGGAAAAAGGAAGCTGATGAATCTTGCCTTGCTGACATGCATCACAAACTGCATCAACATGTTTATTGGACACAACGGGAAGCTCATGGGGATTAAGTACATGGCAAACGATGGGAGTGGCTGGATGACCAAGGCATGCATGCCAATGTGATGGAGACACACGAACACTACTGAAAGCAGTAGGAGCTGGTGGCATATCAAGTGCATAGAGACCATTATTGCATAGTCGGCCTCTAAGGAGTACATTCCTCGTGTCCCGGTCCTTAACAAAAAAATGAAAAGGATAAAATTCAGCAAGAAAATTATTATCGCGAGTAAATTTAGGAACTGAAAGCAAACTAAGTGAAACAGAGGGAACACGAAGGACATTAAGAAGACGCAATTATGTGGATCGACGGGTAAGAAGTGATACCTGACCAATATGTGAGATGTGCATACCTTCTCCATCGGCGGTGCGAACCTGATCGTGTCCACGGTATATCTCCTGTGTAGAGAGCTTGCCCATCTCACTCGTCAGGTGATTGGTAGCTCCCGTATCCATGTACCAAGATGCATCAACCCGATAGGAAGGAGTATGCCCCTGCTCATGACTCGCCAGAGCAGCCTACCTCTCATTAACCTTTCCATTGTTCCCGATCCCCAAGAAATCCTACTTGAAGCGATGATGACACCGGGAGCCAAGGTGACTATCAAGTCCACACAACTGGTAGGGGACCTGAGCACCACATGAAGGGCAGCAGGCACAGACTCGACCTCTCGTGGAGGTAGTGGTGTTCCGCGAATTAGGCGCGATCGGCGGAGGTTTGCCATCAGTTGGTGGCTTGTAGGGTTTGCCCTTCCCACGCGTTGTAGGGTTGGCAGAAAGGAAACTAGGCGTAGAGCGACAAGCCTAGATGCGTTGTTCCGTGGCAAGAAGGCGCGGATACAACTCACACGGCTAGATGGGAGTGTCACGACCATTGATATTCTCCACCAAATTATCATAGTCGTCGCTCAGTCCATTGAGCACATAAGAGGTGAACTCCTCTGGACCAAGAGCCTTGCCGATGGAGGCAAGTGTGTTAGTCGTACTCGTCACCTTGTTGAAGTAGTCAGTGATGGTGAGTGTTGGGGAACACAGTAATTTCAAAAAAATTCCAACGCACACGCAAGATCATGGTGATGCATAGCAACGAGAGGGAAGAGTATCGTCCACGTACCCTCGTAGACCGTAAGCGGAAGCGTTATGAGAACGCGGTTGATGTAGTCGAACGTCTTCATGATCCGACCGATCCAAGTACCGAACGCACGACACCTCCGAGTTTAGCACACGTTCAGCTCGATGATGTCCCAAGAACTCCGATCCAGCAGAGCTTCACGGGAGAGTTCCGTCAGCACGACGGCGTGATGACGGTGATGATGTTTCTACCGACGCAGGGCTTCGCCTAAGCACCGCTATGATATGATCGAGGTGGATTATGGTGGAGGGTGGCACCGCACACGGCTTGGAACAATCAACTTGTGTGTCTTTGGGTGCCCCCTGCCCCAATATATAAAGGAGCAAGGGAGAGGTCGGCCAGCCTTGGTGCGCCCCAAGGAGAGGAGGAATCCTCTTCCTACTAGGAAGAGGATTCATCCTTTCCTAGTCCAACTAGGAAGAGGGAAGGAGGAAGGAAAGAGAGGGAGAGGGAGAGGGAAAGAGGGGCTGCGCCCCCCTCCCCTAGTCCAATTCAGACTCCCCATGGGAGGGGGCGCACCACCTCTTGGGCTGCAGCCCTCTCTCTCCCCTTAGGCCCACTAAGGCCCAATACTTCCCCGGGGGGTTCCGGTAACCCCTCCGGCGCTTCGGTTTTCTCCGAAATCATCCGGAACACTTCCGGTGTCCGAATATAGCCATCCAATATATTAATCTTTACATCTCGACCATTTCGAGACTCCTCGTCATGTCCGTGATCACATTTGGGACTCTGAACTACCTTCGGTACATCAAAACACATAAACTCATAATACCAATCATGACCGAACTTTAAGCGTGCGGACCCTACGGGTTCGAGAACTATGTAGACATGCCCGAGACTCGTCTCTGATCAATAACCAATAGTGTAACCTGGATTCTCATATTGGTTCCTACATATTCTACGAAGATCTTTATCAGTCAAACCGCATAACAACATATGTTGTTCCCTTTGTCATCGGTATGTTACTTGCCCGAGATTCGATCGTCGGTATCTCAATACCTAGTTCAATCTCGTTACCGGCAAGTCTCTTTACTCGTTTCCATAATGCATCATCCCGCAACTAACTCATTAGTCACATTGCTTGGAAGGCTTATAGTGATGTGCATTACCGAGAGGGCTCAAAGATACCTCTCCGACAATCGGAGTGACAAATCCTAATCTCGATCTATGCCAACTCAACAAGTACCATCGGAGGCACCTATAGAGCACCTTTATAATCACCCATTTACGTTGTGACGTTTGGTAGCACACAAAGTGTTCCTCCGGTATTCGGGAGTTGCATAATCTCAGAGTCATAGGAACCTGTATAAGTCATGAAGAAAGCAATAGCAACAAACTAAACGATCATCATGCTAAGCTAACGGATGGGTCAAGTCAATCACATCATTCCCATTAATCAAGTGACAACTCATGTCTATGGTTAGGAAACATAACCATCATTGATTCAATGAGCTAGTCAAGTAGAGGCAAACTAGTGACACTCTATTTGTCTATGTATTCGCACATGCACTAAGTTTCCGGTTAATACAATTTTATCATGAATAATAAACATTTATCATGATATAAGGAAATATAAATAACGACTTTATTATTGCCTCTAGGGCATATTTCCTTCAGTCTCCCACTTGCACTAGAGTCAATAATCTAGTTCACATCGTCATGTGATTTAACACCAATAGTTCACATCTTTATGTGATTAGTTCACATCTCCATGTTACTAACACCCAAAGGGTTTACTAGAGTCAATAATCTAGTTCACATCGCTATGTGATTAACACCCAAAGAGTGATCATGTTTTGCTTGTGAGAGAAATTTAGTCAACGGGTCTGCAGCATTCAGATTCGTATGTATTTCGCAAATTTCTATGTCTACAATGCTCTGCATGGAGCTACTCTAGCTAATTGCTCCCACTTTCAATATGTATCCAGATCGAGACTTAGATTCATCTAGATCAATGTAAAAAGCTTGCATCGATGTAACTCTTTACGACGAATTCTTTTATCACCTCCATAACCGAGAAATATTTCCTTAGTCCTCTAAGGATAATTTGGACCGCTGTCCAGTGATCTACTCCTAGATCACTATTGTACTCCCTTGCCAAAATCATGGTAAGGTATACAATAGGACTGGTAAACAGCATAGCATACTTTATAAAAACTATGACTGAGGCACAGGGAATGACTTTCCATTCTCTTTCTATTTTCTCCTGTGGTCGGGTTTTGAGTCTTTACTCAACTTTACACCTTGCAACACAGACAAGAACTCTTTCTTTGACTGTTCCATTTTGAACTACTTCAAAATCTTATCAAGGTATGTACTCATTGAAAAAACTTATCAAGCGTCTTGATCTATCTCTATAGATCTTGATGCTCAATATGTAAGCAGCTTCACTAAGGTCTTTCTTTGAAAAACTCTTTTCAAACACTCCTTTATGCTTTCCAGAAAATTCTACATTATTTCTGATCAACAATATGTCATTCACATATATTTATCAGAAATGTTGTAGTGCTCCCACTCACTTTCTTGTAAATACAGACCTCACCGCAAGTCTGTACAAAACTATATGCTTTGATCAACTCATCAAAGTGTATATTCCGACTCCGAGATGCTTGCACCAGTCCATAGATGGATCGCTGGAGCTTGCACATTTTGTTAGCACCTTTAGGATCGACAAAACCTTCTGGTTGCATCATATACAACTCTTCTTTTAAGAAATCCATGAAGGAATATAGTTTTGACATCCATTTGCCAGATTTCATAAAATGTGGCAATTTGCTAACATGATTCGGACAGACTTAAGCATCGGTACGAGTGAGAAAATCTAATCGTAGTCAACACCTTGAACTTTGTCAAAACCTTTTTTGACAAGTCTAGCTTTGTAGATAGTAACACTACTATCAGCGTCCATCTTCCTCTTGAAGATCCATTTATTTTCTATGGCTTGCCGATCATCGGGCAAGTCAACCAAAGTCCACACTTTGTTCTCATACATGGATCCCATCTCAGTTTTCATGGCCTCAAGCCATTTTGCGGAATCTGGGCTCATCATCGCTTCCTCATAGTTCGTAGGTTCGTCATGGTCAAGTAACATGACATCCAGAACAGGATTACCGTACCACTCTGGTGCGGATCTCACTCTGGTTGACCTACGAGGATCGGTAGTAACTTGATCTGAAGTTACATGATCATCATCATTAGCTTCCTCACTAATTGGTGTAGGAGTCACAGGAACAGATTTCTGTGATGAACTACTTTCCAATAAGGGAGCAGGTACAGTTACCTCATCAAGTTCTACTTTCCTCCCACTCACTTCTTTCAAGAGAAACTCCTTCTCTAGAAAGGATCCATTCTTAGCAACGAATGTCTTGCCTTCGGATTTGTGATAGAAGGTGTACCCAACTATCTCCTTTTGGGTATCCTATGAAGACACATTTCTCCTATTTGGGTTTGAGCTTATCAGGATGAAACTTTTTTACATAAGCATCGCAACCCCAAACTTTAAGAAACAATAACTTTGGTTTCTTGCCAAACCACAGTTCATATGGCGTCGTCTCAACGGATTTAGATGGTGCCCTATTTAACGTGAATGCAACTGTCTCTAATGCATGACCCCAAAACGATAGTGGTAAATCGGAAAGAGACATCATAGATTGCACCATATGTAATAAAGTACGGTTACGATGTTCGGACACACCATTACGCTGTGGTGTTCCAGGTGGCGTGAGTTGCGGAACTATTCTGCATTGTTTCAAATGAAGACCAAACTCGTAACTCAAATATTCACCTCCACGATCAGATCGTAGAAAATTTATTTTCTTGTTACGATGATTTTCCAATTCACTCTGAAATTATTTGAACTTTTCAAATGTTTAAGATTTATGTTTCACCCATATCTTACACAAATCATCTATGAAGGTCAGAAAATAACGATACCTGCCACGAGCCTCAACACTCATCGGACTGCATACATCAGTATGTATTATTCCCAACAAGTCTGTTGCTCGCTCCATTGTTCCGGAGAACGGAGTCTTAGTCATCTTGCCCATGATGCATGGTTCGCAAGCATCAACTGATTCATAAGCAAGTGATTCCAAAAGCCCATCAGCATGGATTTTCTTCATGCGCTTTACACCAATATGACCTAAACGGCAGTGCCACAAATAAGTTGCACTATCATTATTAACTTTGCATCTTTTGGCTTCAATATTATGAATATGTGTATCACTCCGATCGAGATTCAATAAACCATTCACATTGGGTGTATGACCATTGAAGGTTTTATTCGTGTAAACAGAACAACAATTATTCTCTGACTTTAAATGAATAACTCTATTGCAATAAACATGATCAAATCATATTCATGCTTAACGCAAACACCAAATAACATTTATTTAGGTTCAACACTAATCCCGAAAGTATAGGGAGTGTGTGATGATGACCATATCAATCTTGGAACTACTTCCAACACGCATCGTCACTTCGCCCTTAACTAGTCTCTCTTCATTTTGCAACTCCCATTTCGAGTTACTAATCACAGCAACTGAACTAGTATCAAATACTGAGGGGTTTCTATAAACACTAGTAAAGTACACATCAATAAAATGTATATCAAATATACCTTTGTTCACTTTGCCATCCTTCTTATCTGCCAAATATATACTTGGGTGGTTATGCTTCCAGTGACCAGTCCCTTTGGAGTAGAAGCACTTAGTCTCAGGCTTAGGTCTAACCTTGGGCTTCTTTTCACTTGAGCAGCAACTTGCTTGCCGTTCTTCTTGAAGTTCCCTTCTTCCCTTTGCCCTTTTCTTGAAACTAGTGGTCTTGTCAACCATCAACACTTGATGCTTTTCTTGATTTCTACCTTCGTTGATTTCAGCATCACAAAGAGCTTGGGAATCGTTTCCCTTATCCCTTGCATATTATAGTTCATCACGAAGTTCCAGTAACTTAGTGATAGTGACTAGAGAACTCTGTCAATCACTATCTTATCTGGAAATTAACTCCCACTTGATTCAAGTGATTGTAGTACTCAGACATTATAAGCACATGCTCACTAGCTGAGCTATTGTCCTCCGTCTTGTAGGAAAAGTGCTTGTCAAAGGTCTCATACCTTTCGACATGGGCATGAGTCTGAAATACTAATTTCAACTCTTGGAACATCTCATATGCTCCATGGTGTTCAAAACGTCTTTGAAGCCCCGATTGTAAGCCATAAAGCATGGTGCACTAAACTATCAAGTAGTCATCATGTCGAGCTCGCCAAACGTTCATAACGGCAGCATCTGCTCCTGCAATCGGTCTGTCACCTAGCGGTGCATCAAGGACATAATTCTTCTGTGCAGCAATGAGGATAATCCTCAGATCAGAAATCCAATCCGCATCATTGCTACTAATATCTTTCAACTTAGTTTTTCTCTAGGAACATATCAAAATAAACGGGGAGCTACATCGCGAGCTATTGATCTATAACATAGTTATACAAATACTATAAGGACTAAGTTCATGATAAATTAAAGTTCAATTAATCATATTACTTAAGAACTCCCACTTAGATAGACATCCCTCTAATCATCTAAGTGATCATGTGATCCAAATCAAATAAACCATGACCAATCATCACGTAAAATGGAGTAGTTTTCAATGGTGAACATCACTATGTTGATCATATCTACTATATGATTCATACTCGACCTTTCGGTCTCAGTGTTCTGAGGCCATATCTGCATATGCTAGGCTCGTCAAGTTTAACCCGAATATTTCTGCGTGTGCAAAACTGGCTTGCACCCGTTGTATGTTAACGTAGAGCTTATCACACCCGATCATCACGTGGTGTCTCGGCACGATGAACTTTGGCAACGGTGCATACTCAGGGATAACACTTATACCTTGAAATTTAGTGAGAGATCATCTTATAATGCTACCGTTGAACTCAGCAAAATAAGATGCATAAAGGATAAACATCACATGATATGGCCATGATCATCTTGCGCCTTTGATCTCCATCTCCAAAGTACCGTCATGATCTCTATCGTCACCGGCATGACACCATGATCTCCATCATCTTGATCTCTATCAATGTGTCGTCACATGGTCGTCTCGCCAACTATTGCTTTTGCAGCTATTGCTATCGCATAGCGATAAAGTAAAGCAATTACATGGCGCTTGCATCTTATGCAATAAAGAGACAACCATAAGGCTTCTACTAGTTGTCGATAACTTTAACAAAACATGATCATCTCATACAACAATTTATATCTCATCACGTCTTGACCATATCACATCACAACATGCCCTGCAAAAACAAGTTAAACATCTTCTACTTTGTTCACTAGTAGAAAACAGGGCTTTGGTCCAGGCCGGGTCAGCCCATTAGTCCCGGTTCAGTCCAGAACCGGGACCAAGGTGGGCATTGGTCCCGGTTCGTGAGCCCAGGGGGCCGGCCGGGCCACGTGGGCCATTGGTCCCGGTTCATCTGGACCTTTTGGTCCCGGTTGGTGGGATGAACCGGGACCAATGGGCCTCGCTCCTGGCCCACCACCATTGGTCCCGGTTGGTGGCTTGAACCGGGACCAAAGGCTCCCCTTTAGTCCCGGCTCATGTCACCAACCGGGACCAATGAGGTGCCTATATATACCCCTCGCTCGCGAGCAGAGCACCCCAGTGCTCTGTTTTTCTCTGGCCGAGGGGGAGAGGGCTTGGTGGTGCTTTAGCTCACCTCCTATGCACACAAGGTGTTCGATGGAATGCCCGAGCCACACTACTTAAGCTTTCTCCTCTCCAATCTCAACCTCCAAGCTCCATTTTCCATAATATTTGTCTAGGTTTAGCGGTCCGTCACGCCCCGTCCCCGTCTTCACCGCCGTCGATCACCCGCGCCGAGCTCATCGCCGGCACCACCGTGGTGAGCCTCTTGTTTTATCTTCTTTCTGAAAGGAAAAATATTCTTACTTGTATGTTTACATAGATACTTGTATTATTTTCTTACTTCTATTATTGCATCTTATATAGTGCGATGGTTTTGGTATCCGCCCCCGTCGGCCCTCGTCCTGTCTATGATTCGGATGTGGTATATATATTATCTTTATAACTATTGGTTCATTTATTGTTTATGAAAATTATGCCGACCAACGTGACATAGATTTTATTTATGTAGGATGTATGTGAATCGGAAATGCCAACCGACCCTATTGTCGAGAGGTTAAATTTAGTTGAAGAAGAAAACAATTTGTTGAAGGAAAAAATAAAAAAATTGAGGAGGAGAAGATGATATTGGAGTTGCATGTTGCGGATGTCGTCAATGATCACAAGATCAAGATGGATGCAATGCGCTTGAAGATTAGAAAGATTAGAAAATATGCCATTCATACCGAGGCTTGGTATCATTATGCCGTTGGATCAATTGTTACCTTGGTTGCGATTATGATCGCATTTGTTTTCGCATTGAAATGTTTTACATAGTTTCAATGTATGGTTTAATTAATTAGATGCTCTGGAGAGCTATATGTTGTTAGATGAGAATTTTTATGCACTTTGGTTTTAATGTGATGATGAACTTCTATTAATTTGGACACTTAATTATATATAATGCACGCAGATGAACCGGCAATGGATGTACGGTGACAGACACACCCGCGAGTACATTAAGGGCGTGCATGAGTTTCTCGATGCGGCTGAGGCAAACAAGCAGAATAGTTTTATGTGTTGTCCATGCACTGAATGTGGGAATACGAGGTCTTACTCTAACAGGAAAATCCTTCACTCCCACCTGCTTTACAAGGGTTTCATGCCACACTATAATGTTTGGATGAGGCACGGAGAAATAGGGGTTATGATGGAAGACGGCGAAGAAGAAGAGTACGATGACAACTATGTGCCCCCTGAATACGGTGATGCTGCAACGGGGGGAGCTAGTGAAGATCAAGAGGAACCAGACGATGTGCCCAATGATGCTGCAACGGGTGAAGCTGCTGAAGATCAAGAGGAACCAGACGATGTGCCCGATGATGATGATCTCCGCCGGGTCATTGTCGATGCAAGGACTCAATGCGAAAGTCAAAAGGAGAAGCTGAAGTTCGATCGCATGTTAGAGGATCACAAAAAAAGGTTATACCCCAATTGCAAAGATGGCAACACAAAGCTCGGTACCGTACTGGAATTGCTGCAGTGGAAGGCAAAGAATGATGTGGCTGACAAAGGATTTGAGAAGCTACTGAAAATATTAAAGAAGAAGCTTCCAAAGGATAACGATTTGCCCTACAGTACATACGCAGCAAAGAAGGTCGTATGCCCTCTAGGATTGGAGGTGGAGAAGATACATGCATGCCCTAATGACTGCATCCTCTACCGCGGTGCATACAAGGATCTGAACGCATGCCCGGTATGCGGTGCATTGCGGTATAAGATCAGACGAGATGACCCTGGTGATGTTGACGGCGAGCCCCCCAGGAAGAGGGTTCCTGCGAAGGTGATGTGGTATGCTCCTATAATACCACGGTTGAAACGTCTGTTCAGAAACGAAGAGCATGCCAAGTTGATGCGATGGCACAGTGAGAACCGAAAGAAAGATGGGAAGTTGAGAGCACCCGCTGACGGGTCGCAGTGGAGAAAAATCGAGAGAAAGTACTGGGATGAGTTTGCAAAGGACCCAAGGAATGTATGGTTTGCTTTAAGCGCGGATGGCATTAATCCTTTCGGGGAGCAGAGCAGCAATCACAGCACCTGGCCCGTGACTCTATGTATGTATAACCTTCCTCCTTGGATGTGCATGAAGCGGAAGTTCATTATGATGCCAGTTCTCATCCAAGGCCCTAAGCAACCCGGCAACGAAATTGATGTGTACCTAAGGCCATTAGTTGAAGAACTTTTACAGCTATGGAATGGAAACGGTGTACGTACGTGGGATGAGCACAGACAGGAGGAATTTAACCTTAAGGCGTTGCTGTTCGTGACCATCAACGATTGGCCCGCTCTAGTAACCTTTCAGGGCAGACAAACAAAGGATACCACGCATGCACGCACTATTTAGATGACACTGAAAGTATATACCTGGACAAATGCAGGAAGAATGTGTACCTGGGCCATCGTCGATTTCTTCCGACCAACCATCAATGTCGAAAGAAAGGCAAGCATTTCAAAGGCGAGGCAGATCACCGGAAGAAGCCCGCCATGCGCACCGGTGATCACGTGCTTGCTATGGTTAATGATTTACACTACGTAATCTTTGGAAAGGGTCCCGGTGGACTATCTGTTCCGAATGACGCTGAGGGACACGCACCCATGTGGAAGAAGAAATCTATATTTTGGGACCTACCCTACTGAAAAGACCTAGAGGTCCGCTCCTCAATCGACGTGATGCACGTGATGAAGAACCCTTGCCTGAACCTGCTAGGCTTCTTGGGCGTGTATGGGAAGACAAAAGATACACCTGAGGCACGGGAGGACCTGCAACTTTGCACAAAAAAGACGACATGCCTCCGAAGCAGTATAAAGGTCCTGCCAGCTACGCTCGTACGAAAGAAGAGAAAGAAATCTTCTTTGAATGCCTGCTCAGTATGAAGGTCACGACTGGCTTCTCGTCGAATATAAAGGGAATAATAAATATGCCAGAGAAAAAGTTTCAGAACCTAAAGTCTCATGACTGCCACGTGATTATGACGCAACTGCTTTCGGTTGCATTGAGGGGGCTTCTACCGGAAAACGTCCGATTAGCCATTGTGAAGCTATGTGCATTCCTCAATGCAATCTCTCAAAAGGTGATCGATCTAGAAATCGTACCAAGGCTAAGGAGTGATGTGGTGCAATGTCTTGTCAGTTTCGAGCTGGTGTTCCCACCATCCTTCTTCAATATCATGACGCACGTCCTAGTTCATCTAGTCGACGAGATTGTCATCCTGGGGCCCGTATTTCTACACAATATGTTCCCTTTTGAGAGGTTCATGGGAGTCCTAAAGAAATATGTCCGTAACCGCGCTCGGCCAGAAGGAAGCATCTCCATGGGCCATCAAACAGAGGATGTTATCGGGTTTTGTGTTGACTTCATTCCTGGCCTTAAGAAGATAGGTCTCCCTAAATCGCGGTATGAGGGGAGACTGACTGGAAAAGGCACTCTTGGAAGAGACTCAATAATATGCAGGGACGGATATTCTTGGTCTCAAGCAAACTACACAGTTCTACAGAACTCTACCTTGGTGACCCCGTATGTTGATGAACACAAGAACAGTCTGCGCTCCAAACACCCGGAGCAGTGCGACGACTGGATTACATGTGTACACATCAGGACTTTCAGCAGTTGGTTGGAAACACGTCTCAGAGGTGACAACACTATTTGTGATGAGTTGTACTTGTTGTCCAGGGGACCATCTTTGACTGTATTGACTTACAAAGGATACGAGATAAATGGGAATACATTTTACATGATCGCCCAATATCAAAAGAGCACCAACCAAAACAGCGGTGTCCGCTTTGATGCAGCAACCGAGAGCGGAAAGGACACATATTATGGTTACATAGTGGACATATGGGAACTTGACTACGGACCTGATTTTAAGGTCCCTTTGTTTAAGTGCAAATGGGTCAATCTGTTAGGCGGCGGGGTACAGGTAGACCCACAGTACGGAATGACAACAGTGGATCTGAAAAATCTTGGGTACACTGACGAACCGTTTGTCCTAGCCAATGATGTGGCACAGGTTATCTATGTGAAGGACATGTCTACCAAACCGAGAAAAAGAAAAGATAAGGAAGCGAATACATCATACGATGAGCCAAAGCGCCACATAGTTCTTTCAGGAAAAAGGGACATCCTGGGAGTGGACGGCAAGACAGACATGTCTGAAGATTATGAAAAGTTTCATGAAATTCCTCCCTTTAATGTCAAGGCTGACCCAAGCATCCTGAGAAACAATGAAGATTATCCATGGTTACGGCGCAATAAGCAAATGACACAAGCGAAGAAAAAGTGAAGACTTTCTCCCGCAACTATTATGATGATACCATGCCAACTTTGTAACACATGAACATGCTACCATTGTCCGTTTTGTACAAGCACATGCTATGTTGGTGAAATTATGATACCATGCCAACTTTCAACTTTTTCAGAGTTCATTTGAAATGCTTTCATGTCTTATGGTTCGGCCCTCGTAATACCATGACCATTAGTCCCTGGCCCATGCCAACTTTAAACTTTCTAAAACTAATGGCACTAACAGAAAGTTTATAATTTTGCTCCTCGCCCCTGGCCCATGACCATTAGTCCCGGTTTGTGCCACAAACCGGGACTAAAGGGTTGGTCCTCGTTGCGGGCAGAGTTTAGTCCCACCTCGCCAACCGAAGGGGGCTCACACCAGTTTATAAGCCCTTCCCTCTCTGCCTTGTTGAGCTCCTCTCAAAGTGAAAATAGATGCCCTAATAGAGAAAAGTTTAACCTAAATTCATAGTGAATTTCTCTGAAATTCATAGAAATTTACTAGGAATTTAGGTTGAATTTTCTCTATAAGCGCATCTATTCTCATTTTTTTAGTAAGTTAATCACAAACTTGTGATTCAAACAATTTT